>NW_011499921.1:880025-886137 GCF_000495115.2 Populus euphratica | reverse complement strand
ATACTTACTAAAATTAAACGAATCACAATAAATCCTTGAAATATAAATCTACCATAAATGGAAGCACAGAAAAGAAAATTTAATTGCCGAAAAAATGCATACACAACAAAAAAGGAATCAAGATAAACATTTAAAATATAAAACTATCATAAAGGAAACTCACACAAAGATGTAAAAAGGATTTAATTTCAATTCAAGGAATTCAAAGAATTAATGTAACATAATTACTAAAAAAAGATTGTGTGCGTAACTAAAAAACAGTAACTACAAATAACGAAATACATATAAGATATAGAAAAAATAAAAGAAAACTATAAATAAGATTGAAATCATTTAAATTAGATTCAAAAAATCTAATTTAAAAAAATAAATGAAAAATCATGCACAAAATCAATGCTAAAAATATATTGAAAATAAAAAACCATTATGAAAACAAACAATAAATCATAAACACAAAATAAACCCTTTCAAACTCTCCATAATAAAAGCAAAAGTTCAAAAACTTGCAACCATATAAAACAAAAATATTGTGAAGAAAAAGGAAGAAAACACACAAAAGTACGCAACACGGAAACCTCAAGATTAATTAAAAAACCTATAAGGTGATCTCTTGGAGTAAAGCTAAAAGCCTCAAATTTTATATGACAAAAATGACAACAATATATTTTACTAGAAAATTAGTAAATATAAATGGAGACACTAACGAAATTATTTTATTAATAAATTATGATAATTTTTATTGACATAATTTTTTATTTTTATATTCATCGGTAAACACTAATAGAAAAATTCTTTGATATATACCAAAAAATTATAGTAAGAAAATAAAGAATGAGAAAAAGTCAAAAAATATAATAATTTGTAACTTTTACAAACAATATTATCGACAAAATCAATATGATTGTAAAGTACATCTATAAATATGTCAGCATAAAATTTTCCTCAATACATACTGGGAGAATTACAAAACACATTATAATGGGATTAAAAAAAATAAATCATATATTGATGTGATATTTTTACTGATAAAATAAATGATGGAGTTATTGTCAGTATACTGATAGATTGTACATTATATGTGAGTATACTGACAGAATGTGTTGGTCGATATATTACATTGACTGTGAGAATCGTTCTCCTTCTTTCTGGCACTGTTTATGGTGATCATTACATTCGGATTTATTAACGGAATGTGTCAATCAGTATATTTTGGTGAATATAAAAATTATTCACTTCTCAATGCATTGATAATTAATGTTCTTTCGACTGTTCACTTTTTCATAACAGCATTACCAATAGAATGAAAAGTTATTGATAATATTTGGAGGGCTTTCCAAAAAATTTTGTGCAAGTTAAACAATTTCATTTGACTTTACAGACGAAATTGTCGATGAAAATATTAAAAGTATTAGCATTTAATTTTTCATCTATGATTCCATTGGTAAAAAGTGCATAAATACTGAAACCATTAAATTTGAATTTGACTTTACAAATGGATCACTAATGAAAATATTAATATATAATATTCTGTTAGTAATGTTATTAGTAAAACTAAATTAAAAGACTAGAATAAAAACAAACGAGGCTTCGTCTTCTTCTTTCTTCTTCTCTTACATAACTGTTTCTCTATCCTACTCCTCTCCTCTCTCTCTCTCTCTTCTTCTCAATTGAAATCAAACATTCTCTTCTCATCTCATCCTTAAGTATGTTGTCTTTCTTTATTTTTTTTTATATTTTTATATTTTTTTGGGTTTATTTACAATCTCTTTTCTTTTATTTTTTTTTAAATTATCAGCCAAAATTAAGTGCATCATAAAGGTAAGAATTTTTCATTCTTTTTTCATTCTTTTTTCTCTTCCTTTTTTGTGTTTTTTGTCATTATTTTTGTTTAATTTTGTGTTCGTAATAATATTATGAATTAATAAATGTGTTGAATTTTAGTTGTTATTGAAATAATTTTTTCATTATTTTGTTAAGTTGTTGTTCAAATTCAATTAAATATGTAGGATTAATTTTAATTATTATTTTTATGTATTCCATTTAGAATATTTTGTTTTTGTAAATTTAAGATTAAAAATATTATCAAATAGAAATGAAAATTTTCTATGAAATTGAATTATGTTAAATTTTTATGAGAAATTGAATAAAAATCAACTATTTTATGACATATATGTCATGTATTTGAAAGTTTAGAAATTTTGGATAGTCTCCTGTATAAAAAAGGTATTGCAGAATGTTTTTTTAAAAAATAGGAATCGTTTAAATCTTTTATCTGTTAATTTATGTAAATGTGGGAAAATCTATTGCACATTGCAAGAACAAGATCACTACTAGTTCTTCTAGTAGTGATGCTAATGACCACTAGTCATTGGGCACCAACCAAGAATAGGGACTTGAGACGCATGCATCTACTTATAATAAGGGCTCATCGAGTGCAATGTCGAAACATCGAGGGGGGTCCTTTCATATTGAAATTCATTTACTTGTAAGTGCAAGGTCCACACCGTAAGTATGAGGCCCATTGACGACCATTCAATGTAAGTTTGATTTGCTTTCACAACTATATGTTTAATAATTTTTTAGAAAATAATTTCATTTGAAAAATGTAATTTCAAGTTCACAAATATTAAAGCTATGAGAACAATTCTATTTTTTTAATGGAACCAGGTTTTCAAATATCATAAATGGAAACCATATGTCGATGCATAGTTTTTAAGATTCAAGGTTAGTATTAACTTAAATATTTTTTTTATCTTAATTGAAATTTTCCTTTTGTAAATTTTTACTTCAAGGAAAAATTTGAATGGGAGAGAGCTGATAATAATGTTGTAAAAAAGGTTTGGAAGAATCATACTACAATTCGGTAAGATCAAAATCAAGATAATTTTTTTATTTTAAATATTTAAATTTTATTTTTTATTTTTTATTTACTAATAGATAACTCATTTGTATTATATAGGTTGTGTAATTTTTTTATACAAGGCGCAAAAAAATAAAAAAAATATATGGAAGAAAAAGAGTTTTTTGGCTGGAATGACGTGGTTGGTTGAAAGGATTTCAGACTGCCATACATCTCAAAGGTTTTATGGGCAAAATATATTTAGCATGCGACATTCTTGTGTTCCATGTGACATTCATAATCCTGTGTGGAAAATCAGAACCAACATGTTCACGGTTTCTTTACCACACACATTGGCAATTCCGTTTTGTTCATTTCCCACATGAAGCATATGGTAGGGCTTTTTTTCTATTACATCAATTTTTGTATTAGTTGTTTTTTTATAAATATATTTAACTGATAATATTTTTATCTTGCAAGCTACGGTTCTTGGACGACAATCAAGCATGATGAAGCTTTTTGTTGAAACGCATATGCATAGTGATGGCCGTCAAGAAAAGGTGCAACCATTCGTGGATAGCCGAGCTCAATAGTTTGTGGTATGTTGGTTTTCAATCAATTTTTTTCTTAAGTTATTATTTTTTTAAATTTGATGAATTTATTTTTTTTCTTTCTAGGATACATATAACAACTAATTAAAGGAGAGGTAAGGGTATGACCCTTCGACCCATCCGGATCTTGATTCAAATTTTTAGATGGAGGCAAGATCATCAAGTAGACCTAATAGAAATGGAGTCTATAGACTCTCTAACACTACAATTGTGAAGTTGTAGATGACTTGTAGTGTTTTAGCGATTGGATTGTTGCAATTGATTTCAAACACTCAAAATCCAAAGTTCGAACGACCTATTCTAATGAAAAATATGAACGACTCACGACTGATTATAAAGATCTCCACAGATAAGATCATAAATGGATGGTACATGTGTACCCCCTAATTGGGCCCATAGTCTTGGCGACAACCAATCTTCTCTTCCTCCTCCAGCATTACCTCTATTTTAGATTTTTTATATTTAAATTTACAAATATTTAAATATTTAATAAATATTAAATTTTTATGTTATTTTGATATTTCTATTCAATATATATTTAAAAAAAATATTAATGATGGGGTTATCGATAGAACAACTCCGTCGATATATTTTAGAGGAAATTGAAAAATATTTACTACAAATGCCACTACTAACTCACTAACAAAATTATAAATGATATTACGTTAGTGATATATTATATTTACTAATGGATATACCAATAAACAAATAAAAACACCGATAGTATTATATATGGTTTTCCTATCAGTGATATGTTAAATTTATAAATGGAGATACTGATGAAATAAAGCAGGTAATTTTTTTGTGCGCTTTATCCGTCTGTAAATTTATTGATAAATTTATTACTGACAGACTTATCGACATACCATAAATTACCGATAAGAGTTTTTGACGAACAATTTATGTCCATGAACTTATCAGTAATATATATACTAACAGACTTTAAATGTAAATATTAACATAAATTTCACACAATAAAATTATTAAATCTAGTAGTTACATGTAATGAAATGGTTTAAAATAACTTCACCGTATCATTATTTATCACATGAGCGCATTCGTGTCACTTTCTTTTCTTTTTTTCTTTTCAGCCATATAGCATAAATATTTAATAGTTGTTTTGAAAACAAGTTTTTATATTGTAAAAATCCCTAGAAAGGGTAACACTTTAAACCCAAATAATATAATAAATCATAATATTATAAACACGCTACCATAAATAAGAAAATAATTTGTTACTCCAAGTGCTTTAGAAATAATACTTATTATTATGAATATTAAAGAAACTATAAGATATTATAAAATTACATATATGATCTAACAGTTTAAAAATTTGATTAAAACTACCTTATGTTTGAGTATATCTATTGGAAACCTCTTTTTATATCCAAAATACCCCTAATATATTTAATTCAATTCCTTTAATATTAAGAACATTTTGGGTACAAAATCGGTTTTTTATGAGACAAAATATTTAATACAAAAATTATTTTGCAAACTAAACAAAGTAAATAGGTCAAATTCCAATTCAATGTTTATCATCCCTATCGGTCCAATGCCAATTTGAAAAAACAGTATTTATGACAAGTTTCCTTTTTTTTTTTTAATGGACATGTATTATTTTTTTTATGAATAATCTTTTTCAGACATTTTTTTTTTCTAAAGAGATCCATGCCATTTTTTTCATGAATGACCTTCTTATGACAAATCTCATTTTTCTTTGGGATCGTTGTTGAATTTTTTATGAATTGCCTAATTGATAAGTGTTTTTTTAAGGGATCAATAACAAAATTTTCATGAATAATCTAATTCACAAGTTTTTTATTTTTTTTAAGGATTGATGTGAAATTTTTCACAAAAAATTTGATCGATAAGTCTTTTTTTCTAAGAGACTAATATCGTATTTTTTAGAAATCATTAAAATAAATTTCTAAAAAAACTTATTAAACAAAAAATAATTAGAAAATTAATAGCAATTAAAATCATAAATTTATGAGAAAAACACATAATAAATACTATTTTTCATTCAAAATGATGGGGCAAGAGTAACATCAATTTATCTTTAAAAATAATTAATCTCTTACCTAAATATTTAAAATCAATGCTAATCTTTTAGATTTCTAGTTTTCTTTAATTATTAGATAGATATTTCAATTTTCCACGTAATTTTCCTTTTTTGTTTCAGAGAGTCTAATTTCTATTAGGATGCGACAACACATGTGTGACTATGTGTAAGGAGATTACAGTAATCTATAATATTTATCAATAACATAGAAATGATATTTTCTTACCAAAAAGAAACAACGCAAATCCTAAATTCGAAAACATAAGTAGAATACATGTATAAAAATAAGATCAACATTTTATTATCTTACCAAAAATAGATAATACCACATAAAACTAATACATACATAATTTATATATAGACATATAATAAAACGTTTCCCAAATAATTACATATCAACATAATAAAAAGGCTTGCTAAAAGCATATCAAGATAAATCCTTGAAATATAAACATATAATTAATGAAAAGCACAAAAAAAAATATTAATTTCTAAAAACGTTGCATGCATAACAAAAAAGGATAAAAATAAATAATTAAAATATAAACTTCCATAATATAAACTCACACAAAGATGTAAAAATATTTAATTTCAATT
>NW_011499921.1:840253-879862 GCF_000495115.2 Populus euphratica | reverse complement strand
ATAAAATAAAATATAAAAAGTTTATTTTAGCATTAATATGTATTGTTTTCAAACTTAAATATTTTTAAAAATAATTAGATTTTTTTTCACTTTAGTTGAAACTTATAATATTATAATAACTCTAATTGTAAAATCAGGACTAACTTGATGAGTTGATTTAAAGCCTGAATTGGTTCGAGTTTAAGAAAAAAATCAAGAAAGGATTAACTCAAACTGACCTGGTAACAAACTCAACTCAGCTCGGGATAAAACAAAGATTAAGAACTATTGATTTAAAAAAAAAAATTGGTCAAAACAAGATTTATGTTATTATTTTTTAAAAAATTGGGTCAGCTAGGTTAATCCACCCAAATCATGGCCTTAACCTTGTATATGGTCAACTTCCAAGTAAAGTTTTAAAACCATTATAATAAAAAAAATTTATTCTTATATTGACTCGATCAACTTGTGTTGATCCTTCCATCCTGGTCACAGGGTCTTGTCCTGATTGATCATCGATTCAAGTTTTGAAAATATGATGATAACAAATTTTATTTTTATATTAACCTGGATCAATCTCAGTCATGATCTAGGTTTAGCTCCAAATCAACCCTTAAATTAGATTTTAAAACTATAATAATAACTACTTATATTCTTATACTAACTCTAATCAACTCAAGTCAACTTAACCCTTGACTCGGGACTTGACTAATGACTCGGGTTTTCCCTCGAATACACTTACGTTGGGTTTTAAAAATATGATAATAATCATTTTTATTCTTACATTTCTTAAATAATTTCGAAATTGAAAGTTTATTATAATAATATTTTAGGAATAAAAAATAATAAGCTCTAAAAAGATATCCCTTTTGTATATCTTGTTGTTTTATAAGTATAGAAATTCATTTCAAAATTATGTGAGAAACAAAGTTTTTTATATCTCTTACTTTATCTTTTTTATCAAACATATTTTTATCTCTCTCCATCTCTTCTATAGCCTAATCGAGTCAAATGCACCAGCAGTGCTATCTTAAGGTGGAAGGAAGCCATGACCCATCCTAAGTTAAGTTTATTTTGATCCTTGTAATTTTAAGAATAATTTGAATATGTCCTTAAAAATTTTGAATTATCAGAGTGGCCCTTGAAAAATATTTAAGCAAATCATATTTTGTAGATGTAAATTAAATTTTTCTACTTCTATTAAATGGTTTTCCAAGATATTCAGCATATAATGTACCTGTTTCATTGGTTTCCCAAGCTATTCAGCATATAATGTACCTGTTTCATTAAAAATATCATATATATTTTTATAAACAATAATATGTATTGAATTGAAAGTATGAGTTGTTAATAAAATTTAAGGAGAAGAAAAATAACGCTTCCACTTTTTAATCAAATAAAACTTTTATCAGTCAATAGAAACAATCACTAGCAATATTAATTAATATGAATTTTGTTTATTTGGTTTTCTTATTTCAAAGTCAGAAGCCAATAAATACACACATATACAGACGACAAGCATAACATTAGTAAACGTCAATTTAACTTGCCCTTCTATAAATAGGTTTAAGTCCACATTCTAATTTCTTTTATGTGTTCTCTGATCTATTGAGGTCTATCATAACATCTACATATATAAAATTGGAGGAAGAACCAGCCAAAAAGTATTCCTAAAGTATTTTTATTATTTATTTTATGAGTTCTAGATATAATGTATATACATACTGAGATAAAAAATTTCTCTATACCTCTTATATATTTTATTTTATTTACTTTACCTTTGATCTATTAAAAAATATAATTTATATTCTAGTTTATAATTCAATAGAAACAATCAATTATATTTTCTTAAAGAATAGAAACAATCATTAGTAAAACACCAAAAAAAAATATTAATCTGAAGCAAATAAAAATATAAAAAATTATCAAATCTTTTTAAAAGCATTACTGAAACGTAAAATAAACAATATTTTATGAAATTCAGTTAAAAAGTATAAAAATTACATTTTAAACTTAATTTTTTATTGAATCTCACATTATAAAATACAATTTTTATAGTTATTAAATATTTTATTATGTTTTTTACACCGCAAATACAAAAAAAAAATGCAAAACAAACACACCTTAAAAGATTAAATAAAAATCCAGGTCAGATATTTAATGGATTCCCAACGGGTGGAAATGAATCTACATCAAATCAGATTGGATTACATATAGGTCAGGCACCAAGAATATATGGTTATGAGCTTCTGTGAAAGTCAATATTTTGAAAATCAGTCCTTACCAAAAAGAAATTTATATCTTTTATTACTCAAAATATATAATAGGTAGGTAGATGAACAAGTGTTTCAACATCTCTCACTTGGTTTTGTTACACTGTTCTATACTAGCTAGGCCCTCCCAAAATGGCCTCGGCAGGAATCAGATTTGGCTGAAAGTTTGCGCATTCACATACATTCATCTTCAGCTCGCAACTGCAATATGAGCATTTCCCACAAGCACCTGTGCAATCGCTGTCTTTGTGGCAATTCCCAGGTGTGGTTCTTGCTTCCGTTGTGGATAGTAAGTCTGAAATTATTCAAGGCTCTGTTAGATATAATAAAATCGAAGAATTTGTTGTATTAAATGTAAAGAATATAAATGATCAATGCATCCAATCTATCAAAATGCGGTCTTACAAATTCAAATCGTGTCCGAAAACAAATAGTGAAAATAATATATTCCTTTTAAAATCCTATAGAAATTAACTAATTTATCTATTGATATCATGATTAATATATAACAAGATTAAATATTCATTATTGGTATTCTTAATTATGTATATATTTCAAATAAACAATTAAATGCAAGTTTCTTTTATATTTGCGGATATAAGGCTAATAATGTGAAATAATAGTACGTGGAATACTTTAATTAAAATCAAGGTAAATTAATATGAACAATTGACAATTAAAATCAAGGTTATTTTTGTTCTTTTTTTTTAAAAAAAAATAAGTAATATTTCATCGTAAAAAGCATCTTTTTCCATGTTTTTTTAAGTAGAATCACCTTCCATATTTCAAAGTTAAGCAATAAAGCTTAAAGTTGTTTACCAAATATTTTTCAAAGTTCTTTAATTCAGAAAAGAGAAATCAAAGTAACAAAAACTTAGAAAGCAGAGGACCAAACATGTATTATACGAACTTACAAGATGTCACGACCAAGACCAAGAGTAGAAAAGGGAGCCGATATGAAGCCATTTCAATGTTGTATTTTCGACAAGAGAGTTGCAATCCGGCTGATGATGCGATTTTCTTTGGGTATTGCTTGCCTACCGTTATATATTTATAAGCGAGAGGCATGCGGGTATGAGGATAAAAATGCCGTTTCCAAATTTAGCTGCGGTATCTCATTATAGACAATTTTAAATTTTCCTAACATAGATATTTTCTTACCAAGAAGAAACAACACAAATCCTAAATTCAAAAAAGTAATTAGAAAAAAAATATATATATATATATATATTATCTTACCAAAAAAAGATAATACCACATAAAACTAATAAATAAAAACATTTTATTATCTTACCAAAAAACGATAATACCACATAAAACTAATAAATAAATAATTTATATATAGACATATAATAAAAAGTTTCCCAAATAATTATATATCAAAATAATAAAAAGGCTTGCCAAAAGCATATCAAAATAAATCCTTGAAATATAAACATATGTTTAATGAAAAGCACAAAAAATATATTAATTTCTAAAAACATTGCATGCATAACAAAAAAAGGATAAAAATAAATAATAAAATATAAACTTACATAATATAAACTCACAAAAAGATGTAAAAAATATTTAATTTCAATTTAAAAAATCTAAAAATCAATCCATCATATTTACTGAAGAAACATAGTGTGCATAGCAAAAGAAACAATAACTATAAATAATTAAGAACATATAAAATATGTAAAAAACAACTTAATCATAAATAATATTCAATGAATTGAATCAGGTTCAAGTAAAATAATCTAAAAAATACATGAAAAATCAAGTACGAAATCATTGCTAAAGTATATATTAAAAACAAACACTAAATTATCAAAACAAAATGAAACCTTTTTAAACTCTTTACAATAATTTTTTTTTTATAAGAACTCGCAACCATGAAAAATGAAAAGATTGTGAATTAAAAGGAAAAATATAAGCATACAAAAATACACAACATAAGAATCTTAGGATCAATTTAAAAAACTATGACTTTTGTATAACCAAAATGACATCAATACATGCACTGGTTTGCAATAACTTATAACTTTATAATCATTTATTGCATGAGTGTATTTGTATTACTTTCTCTTTTTTTTTTTCTTGTGTCATAAAAAATTGTTAATAGATTATTGAAAAACACGCTTTTAGATTTCAAAAATATTTGGCACTATCATAAATAAATAAAATACAATTTGTAGCTCTAAGCTCTTCGAAAATAACACTTACTACTTAGGTAAATTGTTTTTTTTAAAAAAATCCTTAGATATTATAAAATCACCAAAAATAACACTTACTACTTAGGTAAAAACAATTTTTAAAAAAAATCCTTAGATATTATAAAATCACACAGATTATCTAAGAATTTGTAAGAGTAAAAAAAATGTTATATTTTCTAACATAAAATTTAGAATCATAAAAAAAGTATTTGAATCTTAAAATAAGGAATCCTCTACCAACTAGACCAAGTCTATAATAAAATGAGAAGTAAATCTACATATCAACTAGGCTAAATCTACAATCAGGAAAAAAAAATTATAAGGGAAAACATAGAACAATCCAAACAAGATATCATAATGTTGCATATCCTTTTTATGCGAACTAATATTATATGTTGATTTTTCTTTTATATGGTGATTTATATGACATGTCTGTTTTGTAGAAACCAAATTATCAAAGTAAAGAAAAAATAAAAACAATAATTTAAAAAAAAAATTTAGTTACTTGTGTCAGCACAAACTTATAAACACTCCCCGAATTTTATAGTGTAGTATCTGCATTCTTGTAATGCCTATATCAAATCATAATGAATATATGTTGGATTTTTTGGTTACCGTACTAAAATAAAAGAAACAAAAATAATAGAGGAAAAGGAGGTAGGATAAAAAAATGAGATGGAGACAAAATTGTATTCAGTAGTGATATATAAGATAAATTGATTGTTTTTATATTTTATTTTATTATTGTGGACAAGAAAAAATTAAATATGAAAATAATTTATTTTATTTTTAATATGTATTGTTGCCAGACTTATATATTTAAAAAACATAGTTATTTTTTATTTTAATTTATATAAAGTGTTAAAATTAATAATATTATAATGACACTAGTTATAAAATCAAGAATAACTTGATTAATTAACCATTTAGGTGGTGGTCAAGTGGTAAGGACTTGGGATCAAGGGGTTTGCTTCCTCTGTGGTCTCAGGTTCGAGTCCTTGGTTGCTCATATGATGGCCACTGGAGGCTTACATGGTCATTAATTTCAGGGCCCGTGGGATTAGTCATGGTACGCGCAAGCTGGCCCGGACACCCACGTTAATCTAAAAAAAAAAAGAATAACTTGATTAATTGACCCGGGGTCTAAACTAGTCCGAGTTTAAGAAAAAATAGAGTAAGGATTAACTCAACTTAACCCGATCAAAAACCCAAGTCAGCCTGATATAAAACTATGATAAAAACCCGTTGAATTTTTTGAAAAAAGAATTTGATTAAAACAAGGTTGTTGTGATTATTTTAAAAAAAAATTAGATTAGCCTGGTTAACTCTTCCAAATCATGACTTGAACCTTACATTTGGTCGAATCTTGAATGAGATTTTAAAACTATAATAATAATTATTTTTATTTATATGTTAACTTAGTCAACCCATATTAACCCTTTTGACCTGTGACTAGGGCTTTATCTTAGTTGACTATAATAATAACAAATTTTATCTTTATATTAACCCAGGTTAATGGTCGACCCTATTCGTGACCTGGGTCTCGCTCTAAGTCGACCCCTGAAATGAGTTTTAAAATTATAATAATAATTATATTTTTTTTATACTAATTCTAATCAATCCAAGTCAACTTAACCCTTGACTCGAGCCTTGATTAATAACCAGGGCCTCGACCAGTAGCCTAGGCTTTGCTCCGAATAAATCTCGTGGTTAAGTTTAAAACTATAATAATAATTATTTTTATCTTTATATTTATTAAATAATTTTGAAATTGAAAGTTTTTAATAATAATATTTTCAAAATAGAAAATAATAAATATTTTCTCTAGAGATATATCCTCTTTGTATATCCTATTTTGAAAATACAAAAATATACTCCAAAATTATCCAAACCACAAATTTATTTTTATTTATCTAACACCATCAACAAACATATTTTTATCTGCATTCTCTTCGCACCTTCTATGATCAGAAGTGTTTTCTGTCGGTGAAAACATGTTCAATTATATATCATAATCTAGTCAAATGCACCAATGGTATTATCTTAGGGTGTAAGGAAGCCATGACCCATCCTAAGTTTATTTTGATCCTTGTAATTTTAAGAATATTTTGAATATGTCATTAAAAATTTTAAATTATTAGAGTGGGCCTTCAAAAATATCCATCCTTGTAATTTTAAGAATATTTTGAATATGTCCTTAAAAGTTTTGAATTATTAGAGTGGCCCTTCAAAAATATTTAATAAAGTCATATTTTGTAGATGTAAATTAAAGTTTTCTACTTCTATTAAATGATTTTCCAAGCTATTTAGCATATAATTTACCTGTTTCATTAAAAAAAATCATATATTTTTATAAACAATTGTCGTATATGTACGACATCGCAATGATCTTCTATCCTTAAAGGTATATGTAAGTCTATCCGGTAAATATAGAAAGACAAGAAATTGTTATCTCTTATCAGTAAAACATGAACTAAGAGTCACCACTTAGTATTTTAGTTATTAGGAACCCTAACTGGTCTCAAAGATGGGGTACAGAGATTGAATGCGTAAATAAAAGGTATTAGCACTCAAAATACGCCCTACAAAAGGTAAGTTACATTGTTTTATGGTCTGATAAAATCATATATTTTTATAAATAATTTAGCATATAAGTTACATTGTTTTATGGTCTGATAAAAAAATATAAGCAAAATAAATAAAAAAATTTAATACTGGAAATATGTTTTACGTAAAAATACGTAATCTCTAGTACTAAAACCAAACAAAAATATTTTTTGAATGTTTTTTGAAATATTAGTTAATGTTCTCATGATTTTAATAAACTGGTTATTAAAATCAAAATTCATGCTAAAACTCTTTTTTTTTTGTATGAAAAAAACATAATATGATTTTTTGGCTTTAAGACACTTGGTCGAATGCATAAAAAAAATATTTTTTTATTTTAAAGTTTTTTTATTTTGGAATTCAGAATTGGGTTGGACCTGACACAAATTAGTGGGTTGGATTAGACCCGACCCAAAACCAAATGGGCTAGTTACTGTGCTCGACACAGATTAGTGGGTTGGATTAGACCCGAACCAAAACCAAATGGGCTAGTTACTATGCATTAGAACATTTACCAGCCCCAACCTCATTTACTATAGAACATGAATTATTCATGTTCTGCATGAAAATGGAGGCATGGGCGAAGCAAGAAGGAAATAATAAGAGGTTACCTACAGTGGTGCATCTCAAGTGTGGCCATCAGTGGTAACAATGGTGGCAGTTTCCTCTTCTCTTCCACTTCTTCATCTATTTTCTTCATTTCTCTCCTTTCCCTTTCTATTTTTTTCTTTCTTTTTTGTTCGTCCCACCTGCTCTTCTGCTTCCTTTTCTTTTCCTCTTTTTCTCTAATTTTTCTAATTCTCTCTTTATTTTTTCCTCTAGTTTTTCCTTTTATTCTTTTGTTCTTCCTCTCTTTTTTCCTCTCCTTTTTATTTTCTTCAATCTCTCAGGTTTTTTCGTTCTCTTCTTTATTCCCTTTTTTTGTTTTTTTCTTTTAGTCTTCCACCTCTATTGTGCTCTCCCCTCCTTTTTTTTTCATCCCCATTGTCTCCTCTCTCCCCTATCTTTATAGGCAAAATAAGAAAGAAAAGGAGACCTACTACCCTTGCCCAATCAATGGCGCAGGGGTAAGGTGGGAGAGGCAGCCACTATTTAGCCGCCCCTCTACCACTTTAAGGACACCTCTCCTCTTTTTTATCCAACATGTGGAAAGCTTTGGGCAAGTAATGGTTTTTAGTTGGCGTCTTTTTGAAAGAAAAGGTGGTGGAAAACTGAGGAAGAAAAAATCTACTTCTTCCCCTACTTCGCACTTCTAGAGGAAGAAGTATAGTACCGTTCAAAATGGCACCATTTTAGGTTTTTTTTTTTTAATGAACAATGGATAAAGTGAGTATAGTACCGTTCAAAACAGCACCATTTTAGGTTTTTTTTTAATGAACAATGGATAAAGTGAAGTCGTTTTGGATAAAACATGATATTTTATTTTATTTGTGATTTGTTCAATCAAGTCGTTAATGTTAATTAAAAATTAATTTAATTGCATCCCTGCCAAATTCAATCGCCGACCCTAAAGTTGACTGTCTTTTTCACTTTGTTCTTAGTCTCTGATTTATGCAATTTGACCCTCAATTTATCAAAAAAAACTTCTAATTTCTTCAATTTGACCATGATTCAATCAATTTTAGTGCCTCCTTTTACACTCAATTTCTAGTTTGGTCCTTGATTTCGGATTTTTTCAATTAAGTCTTTAATTGACCATCAAACTTCAATATTTATGCAATTAAGCCCTTGATTTGACCAAATTAACTCTCAAAATCATAATTTGACTCAAAACTTTAATTTCTTCCAATTAAAGCCTAAACTGATTTCAAAATCAATTTTTCTTGCATGCAAACCCTCCATAAATTTAACTAAACCTTCAAAAATTTATTTGAGTCCATGAATATTTGATTTTGGACTTTTTTTCCTGAAATTGAATTTTTTTTGTCAGTTGAGTTCTCATCAGTCAACAATATATTGTCAAATTGCAATCCTTGTATTTTAAAACTTTCTCAAACAATTTTTAGTCATTTTTTGGGTGCTTTGACAATTTTTTTTTACTGTTATTATTTTTTAGTTTTTCTCTTCCATATATATATATATATATATCTCATACTAGCATTTTTCTTGCACGGATAACAATAGATTACCATTTCTTTATCAAGTCTTGTGGATCATGAGACCAATATTTATCAAACCAAGTTATATGCCCTTGATTAGAAAAGACTTCTAAAGGCTTGTAATGTAGGCTATATTTATGGGCTATGAAAGAAAGGAATTTTACATTTTCAAAAGGTGTTTGAGGGTTTCACATAACCTAGGATCAACTATTCATCAATCATCTTTATCTTTTTGTCTTTGTAGGGAATAGACATATAACCTTGTTAACCTTAACGATAAGAATTCTCTTAACATGGGTTATACTAAAATAACCAATTTTTCATTTTTGAATTTATAAAAGTCATTTAGAGATTCTATCTTGATACTAAAAGCCAAATGAGACATAATCAATTCCAACATCTATTTTCATTATTTTGTCTGAATGATAATGAAAGACCATATATTACATGATCAATTCCAGCATCCATCATCAGTGTTTTGTCTGGTTGATAATGAAAGACCAAATATTACATGATCAATTTTAGCATCCATCTTCACTACTTTGTCTAGATGATAATGAAAGATGGGCATAAATATTTTCTGCCCCCTAGTCTATGTCTTTTCTTCTTCTTCTTCTTTTTTGTCATTTCACCTTCGTTGGACTTTTTCTTAACCTTTTATTTTCCTATTTATTATATAAGTGTCTTCTAAATGTCTCTTATTTGCCCCCAGTGTGGGGTATAATCCTAGCTCGGGTTGTCATGAGGACTAAGCGTAATCTAGCTCAAATATGGACCATAAAGGACAAAATTTTTAGAAAGTGAATGGATGACAAAATGGTCTTTCCTCATTTCACAACACACATTGTTAGAATTGATAAACCTTGTTCTTATCCTAGTAAAATATGTGTAATTACAGAGATGATTACCTAACCATTTATCCATGCACATTCAAAAAAATGCCATCAGAGACAAGGTTTTATCTTAGAGTTTGCTTTGGGGTTTATTCTGGTTTGGTCACTTCTTTACCGTGAAATGCTTAAATTTCATCTTTGAGCACTTTATGATGCATTTCTTATAATCATGCATAAAATCAATTCTTTCAAGAAAAACAAAATAAATATCGCAAGATCAACGCAATAAAAGGGTTATTTACATAAAGAAATCATGGCCAAAATTTACTTTATTGATTTCTGGAGAACATCGAACACATTTAGACATAATATATTTTTACAAAGTTAGAATTCACATGTCTGGCTAGATCTTCTCCATCCATTCTAGACAATTTCGAAGCTCCTCTTAAGAAAGCTTTCTTTATTATATAAGAACATTCATAATTTGGAGCCCACTTGCTATGGCCTTCTCTTGGTAGAGACAATACTTTCTTCAGCACTAGATCTCCTTCTTAGAACACACGAGGTCTAACCTTCTTGTCATATACCTTGGCCATTCTTTTATGGTAAAGTTGATGATGACATATTGCGGCTACTCTCTTTTCACTAATCAGGTTTACCTGTTCATATCTCATTTTAGCTCATTCAGCCTCTTCTAACTCTAAAATCTATCAACATCCTTAACGAGGGGATTTCTAATTTCAACGGCATTTTGTTTCTATTCCATATACTAAAGAATATGGCACAGTTCCTATCTAGGTTCTTATTCTAGTGCGATATGCATGGAGAGCAAATGACAACATCTCATACCAATCTTTGTAAGTGACTACCATTTTTTGAATAATTATCTTGATATTTTGTTCATCATAGTGATCTTGTTATAGATATATAGATAGAAATAAAAACAATATCAAACTATAGCAACCATAAACAACATAGCTTTTAGACTAGGTTCTTAACCTTGAAAACAAGGGTTTGTTCATCATGATGGTCTTGTTATAGATACATAGATAGAAATAAAAACAACATCAAACTATAATAATCATAAACAAAGAAAAATAATGCAATTTACCTTAGATAAAACATATAAGGAGTTTTAATTTTTTATATTTATGTAATTAGTCTCTTGCTTAGAATCTGTAAACACGAGTTAGGGTTCCTAATAACTATTATTATAGGTAATGACTCTTTATCAAACAAAAAACCTCTCAACCCATTTAGGAAAGGTCTTTGTAATGTCGCGTACTTACGGAGAGTATGACACTCACATTATATTTTGAAAATTACAATTTATATCACAGATTAACCTAAATTTTCAAATTAAATGAAAAAACCAAATTATATTATTTTTCAAAACACCTAAAATAAAAACCCTACAAAGAAACCTAATTTTTTTATTCACCAAGCTAAAACTTCCGGTACAAAATTTCTAAATTCAAAATCATTAGGACACCTAAAAATAAACCTCGTCTGATGTTAAACTAGCTTGCGAATCCAAGGGCCTCTTGAGTACAGTACACAAGATTCTGCTTGAAAAACATCTTAAATTCCAACAACAATGAAGCCGCTATCTCTTGCATCATCGTCTGCAAATGCATCTCCTATCTTTGCCAGTCTGTCCGTGGAAACAATCTCAAATTGTCACCCTTTTTACCACCATCCTCTTACTGTAATAAAATAATGTGAGTGGAGACAATTGCTTGGCTACTACATGAATCAAGATTGGCTTAGTGTTCATAGCAAGCAGTTATTGAGAAGAGAATAGTGACACCCCCCCAACCCCACCCCCACCCCCCGTCTTGCCATGGATTCGCAGCTCGAGAGGAACAAGTGACCAGAAGGATAGGAGGGAGGCGTGTTCTCGGTTAGAAAGAGAGTTTCATAGGTTGATAAGGATGCCCCTAGATGCCACTAAGAGGTACTAATCAAAACCACTAGGTCACGTTTGGTTTTGAAATTGAGATCGCACACCTGAAATAGCGTTACATTTCCGACTCCATTTCCAAATAAGATTTATCAGTAGGGTGTTTCTGATTTTACCAGTGGAGTTGCTAGGGCTGAGTGTTCCAATTTTTTCCTAGTTCTGGAGTGGAGACAAAAACATCAATACTTTCTCATACTCCTTTTTGTTTTCTTTAGTTTGATCTTCTAATAGATTTCTTTTTGGGTATTCTAACATTGTTTGGTGATGATTGTGGGTGGATACGAAGCTTATTGGTCTGATTCAAACAAGTCTAATGAAATTGGGGTGTTTGATAAAATTGAACTCTAGACAGGATTGTAATATTAGTTTGATGAGAGAGTAGTCATTATTAATTTGATTATAAAGTTATAATATTAATATTGTAAGGATTTTTTTAGTTAGTAAATAATAAATAATGATAATCATATAAATAATAAAATATTTTTTGTTGATTTTTTTTCTACAAGAATGTTAAGTACTAATATGAATATAAAATCTAGAGTGTAAACTATAATTTTTTAACTATAGTAAGTTTATAAAAAATATATTAAACTTAATGTTAATAAAGATAATTTTTTTATAAAAAAATCAATAATATAAATAAATTTTTTTATTAGAGTTACGTAAATCATGAGCCATATCTTTGATATGTTTATAACTATTTATAAAGAAATGATGAAAGTTATCATTTTAATTAGAAAGAAAATGGCGCCATTAATTTGATTAAAAAAGTTGTGATTTTGGTTAAAAACACAAGTTACCATAACTGGTTTCAAAAGCAAAATAGTTTTATTTTAAAGTTGCATTACTTAAATCTATTTAGCCTTGCTGAAAGCCACGTCATGGTAACTAGGCTTTAACTTTTCAGCTATATTATCAAACCCATTCCAACTTTATTAATTGATCTAAAAAGACAAAATATGACTTCAGAGATCCCAGGATCCAACTAGGCCAGTGTGTGTATATAAATTTTCCTTTTTATCTTCTCCTCATCTCTTATCCTACCTTTTTGAGACGGTAATTGGTGAATATTCATAAAATAAATAAATAAAAAGAAGCAATTATAATAAGGAATAATTCATTAATTATTTGTAAATATCTAAAATAGAAAAATATACCTTTTGTTTAAATGAACATAGAACCATCTCATCTCATTATATTTTTATTATAAATATATTTATTTTAAAAACCATCTCAATTCAATAACTTAAGTTGTTAGGTAAGGTTTATAATTTATATTATTTTCTAACATTCCTTTCAAGTAAAAACTTTTTAATCTTGAAATTTATATAAATTCACGTTACATTATGCTTATTTTTTATCAAATAAATAGGAATTTTGAGATTCAAAATCATAATTATTTAGTCATCAAGATTCTAATATGATATTATAGAATTAATTCAATCTAAAAACTTATATTGATAAAAATAATTTATATATATATATATATATGTGATGATATGTTTATTAATCAATCCTTCCTTCTTTATTCCTGTTTTTAACAAATATTCAGAGGGTAATATACACATTCATGATACACACATTTCCACCATCCACCCTCATCTTTGTCACGATTGATAACATATTGAACTTTAATTTCCAACATCATGTTTAGTTCAAGTTTAATTGAACACTTGTTACTTACATACTTTAAATTGACGAGCACGGAAATAACAACAAACAACAATTATCAGCCAAATAAAAAATCATGTTGCTATGTATTTTTGTGAAAAATAAAAATATTTTTTTGGTAAAATAAGAAACTTGTAACCCCCGTAAAAAGAAACAATAGTTTGAAAGTTTTTATTTTTCATATCCTTGTAAATGCTTATAATAAATCGGAATATGAATATGGGCTATTTAGATTGTAAATCATGTTTTTTGTTTGAAAAAAAAAGCATAGAAAGTGAGCTAATAGCTAAACTAATAATAGTTTAGCAATAATTAAGTGGTAAAAAGTCAATTAAAATTTTTTTTCTTTGAATTCTATCATTTGTGTTTCACAACTCATATACTAAGATGCTTTCTCTAGTGGTTCTTTTAGAAATGTGCATGTAGACTTGGATCAAATGTATGCCCATGATATTAAAAACCTTGCCTCATATATTAAATGTCTTGATATAATTTATTAAATATCTAAATGTATTTGATTGTTTTTTTATTTGGGTATCTTTGTATCTTTTTTAAATAGTAAGACTAGTCTTGTTTGAGGTTCGTAACTACCTCTTCTAATAAGTATGCTTTCTAAAGATTAAACTTATATTCTCACCATTTTAGAGATATAACAATACTTTAATTATTAAACCAACACTTTATTAATGATATATTTAATTGTTGAGATAAAAAAAAATTTAGATAAAAATTCTTAATCAACTAGTTAATTAGAATCCAAACTACTATTTAGAATCTTTGTTTAAACAAAATAGTTTGAGTTTATCTTATCCTCTTTCTTATCTTGCTTGCTCCATTAAGAGGCATGACCACTAAATATTCAAAAATAGAGGAGGAACTAGCCAAAGACATATCTAAAGTTTTTTAATTATTTGTTTTTGTTTATTCTAAGTGTGATATATAGATCTTGAGTTAAAATTCTTACAATGGTATCAATGTGAAATTAATTGAAGTTGGTTTTTTTCTCTCATGCTTGAATTTGGATTTGCAGAAGAGATTCTTGTGACCAATCTTAATAATTTTATATCTATTTTATTATTATTATTATTATTATTATTAAGAAGAATGTTTTGGTCAGTTTGCTTCTAACTCTTAATTAATTTTATAAATTTTAAAATTAACTATTATATAAATTTTTAATGATTTTAAAATTTATAAAATCTAAACTGATAATCTTTAAAATAAAGTTACAATCTAACCAGATCTCATCGTAATCGATGGAGAAAGCAGCCTTGTGAATGCTTAGAAAAGGTGCTGACTTCATGTGACCAAACAACGTTGGATTATTTAAGTTTGAAGCATAATTGAGTAGGTATGTCTCCATTACAATATATTTTGAAAGTAAATGTTCGAGAGCCCGAAAGGACATTTGAAATGTATAACATAAGGTAGCTAATCTTATCTTGTAGGGTGGATAGTGATCCTAGATAATATTGACCAGGAGAATCATCGTACATCCACTTTCATTAGTGGCTTAGTGTTATTATTATTATTACAAAGGATATTTGACAAAGGATGTAGGAAGACCTCGTGGCTTGACTAATCTATCAACACATGAATGTTGATGATACAGAAAAAGTAAAACATAATAATTCACGCCCTCATGCTGAGCATTTGAGCGTGGTCCTAATGGCTGGCCTTCTAGCTACGGGAGGGCATACCCGAATGCCTACGAGGCCTTGACTTGATTTTATTTTATCCATTTTAGTCTTGTCACATAATTTTATGTATTTTTTATGTTCCCATGATCGTGCACACAAAGTTTTCTTATGTATATAATGTTTTTCTATGCACGCAATTATTTTTTTATATAATGCAGACCTGTTTTTTTTTTTTCCCTAACTAGTAGTTATTTAACTGCCAATATCTCTATTATCCCTTCATTTCCTTGAAAAATATTGTTATGAATAACAAGCATGGCCTAGCTAGCACCCCATGACTCAATTCTCTATAATTTTTTTTTTTTAAATGAAATAAGTTCAACAAAATTATGAATACTCTCATTCATAAATAAACAAACATAAATCTTAGATTCCATTTATTTTTATATTTCAAAAAAATTTTAAAAAAAAATTTAAATTTTTTCATATTGTTTTCATGTAC
Source organism: Populus euphratica (assembly GCF_000495115.2). Lineage (NCBI taxonomy): Eukaryota > Viridiplantae > Streptophyta > Magnoliopsida > Malpighiales > Salicaceae > Populus > Populus euphratica. The sequence continues at coordinate 864,097 of NW_011499921.1, read as the reverse complement.
TGATGTTAAAAATAATATTTTTAAATTAAAAAATATTATGTTAATATATTTCTGAATAAAAATACTTTAAAAAAAAATCGTCGCTACATTGCTCAACATCCCATTAGACACAATATACAACCATTAAAGGTCAGGTCAATCAATCTAATACGTGAACATCAACCTTCCAAGAAGTCTAGGAACCATTATTAACCATCCAACAAATTTATAAACCACAAACAATCATCTAACAATTTCTAAAACATACAATTTCTCTTATATTCTTGTATTATTTTTTAATTATTGTATATTATTTTTTCCTTTTACATCTTATTAACTTAAATATTATAGTCTCTTGTTCCCATGAAGCACTTGTTTTACAGGAAAATCTATAAACCAACTCAAGATCATAGCCTTGGAAAGGTTGATTCTTGTCTAAAGTTTTTGACAACTTCATCAAATGCCATTGAACTATATGGATCATATCCTTAGCTACACAAATGCCATGCTATATATGGATTCAAATTTTCATTTTATTTTCATTTGTCTTTGCATTAATTCTTTAGCCATCAACACTGCTATGGTATCTTAGTTCAGGTTTTTTCTACAATATATATTAAATATTTTACAAGGAAAAGCTTGTATTTTATACTATTTTATAGCCTTTTAATTTCCACATTATCAACACAATACTAAAAACATACTAAACATGTAAGAATATGAAAACAATAGATCCCATAATATGTTCGGATCGATTCCCCCTTCTTCCTCCACACAAGGGTAGCTTACTCTCTTAGGCAAAACTAAAGACTTTTGAATATGGTTAAACTACATAGATAAAATTAAAAATGGTCACATTAGTCGGGTTAAATTAAGGGAAGATTAGGGAGAAAATATATTTTGATTAGGAGGAATGCATAAATACTATGAAAAAACTTAATAATTTAAAGATCAAATTAAAAGAATTTAGAACTTTTGAGCATGAATATAAGATTAGGAGAATGAAAAGAAAGAGAAGAATGAGGAGGAGAGTTTGACATAAAATGCTTTAACCCAGTTCAAACTGGAAAAATATAGAATAAAAAAAAGTATGTCTCAAACTATAACATAAAAAACACATAATAGAAGCAGCATGTCTTTTTATATGATTAGCTAGTCTACTAGGCCTTCTTATCAATATTGAGCTCTAATACATCCCTACAATTTAATTATGGATATGATCAAATAACTAAATGAGATTAGAAAAAGGAGAGCTATCATAACTCACGAGCAGCATTACCAATATCCTTATATTAAGCATCCATATAAGATCAAGTAATTATTTTTTACTTACTAGACTTTAAATAAAAAATTTAGTTTTCTAAGCTCGTCTTCTAGTCACTATGAAATTCTTTATATGAATTTTAAATTAACTTTTGAAATTGAATAAAAACATCATGAGTTTAAAATTTATTGTGTAAAGGAAAACGCCAAATATGTTTGAAAAAAAAATAACAAATTACATGTATCCATATAAACCAAAAATGTGAAAGCCCGAAACATCAATAAAATTGGGATGAACCTAAATGAGATCATTAAACTTGGCTAAACATGCTCCGATGAACCTAAATATAATAATTGGACTTGCCTAAAGGGCAAGCCATATAATTAAAATAATAATTTGTTAAGGAAGAAACTAGAGGAGCCTCATTAAAGTGAATTTGATGCAACATACAAGACTATGGATGACTAAACCATCTATATTTTGTCATAACCCATTTTTGGGCTCCCGCGTGGAAAAGAAGAAAACTAAAAAATATTATAAAATATTATAAAAAAATATAGACAGTGAAAAGAAGATACCAAAATGCCTTTAAAATGGTCAAAAATTGGATGAGAAGGCTAAAAAATACAAAGATTAAAATTTGACAGTATTTTGTTGACTGATATGAGCCCTGTTGATAAAGAAAACTCAATTTGAGGAAGAAAAGTCCAAAATCAGATGTATATGGACTCAATTAAATTTTATTAAAGGTTTAATTCAATTTATAAAGAGTTTGATTGTAAGAAAAATTGATTTTGGAGTCAATTTGGGCTTTAATTGGAAGAAATTAAAGTTTTAGGGTCAAATTATAATTTTAGAGAGTTATTTTGGTCAAATCAATGGTTTAATTGAATAAATATTAAAGTTTGATGGTCATTTAGAGACTTAATTGAAGAAATAAAAAATCAAGGACCAAAATGGAAAAGGCACGTAAATAGAAGGACTATAGTTAAAACCAGATCAAGAGTCAAATTAAAGAAATTAAAATTTTATTATTCAATTGAGGGTCAAATTATAAAATCAAGAGTCAAATTAAGGAAATTAAAAGTTTATTATTCAATTGAGGGTCAAATTATATAAATTTAGGACCAAGGACCAAAATGAAAAAGGCAGTCAACTTTAAGGATGCTGTTGAATTTTTGGCAGTGAAGCAATTGCATTGATTTTTAAATTAAAATGCGATTTAAGACTTGATTGAACAAATTATAAATTAAGGACTAATGTGAAATTGAACACATTTTTCCGCCTTTTTAAAAATGAAATGGCGCATTTTGTCCAAAACAGCGCCGTTTCATGCACTATTCACACAAAAGAATCTCGAAATGGTGTTGTTTTGAAAGGCACCATCATCTTCTTCCCCTAGACGACCAAAGAATAGGTCTTTTCTTCTCTGTTTCTCACCAACTTCCTTCCCTGATGACTTTAAAAAGACACTAACACAACCTACACTTTCCACGTGTTAAAGAGGTGGTGAAGGGGCAGCAGCATAATGGCCACCCTAGCCATGTTCCTCCCCTGTTTTTACCTATAAAAATAGGTTAAGGATGAAAAAAAGGCAGAAAAGACCAAGAGAGAGACAATGGGTTGAGAGAAGAGAGAATAGAAGAGAGAAGACAAGAGAAGAGAGGGAGCAGAATAGAAGACCTAAAGAGGAAAAAAAGAAAAAAAATAGGGAGCAAAGATGAAGAAAAAATAAAGCTACCACCAACACCGCTACCACCTCTGCCATCGTGAGCACCACTGTGAGTCGCCACAACAACCATCGTAGGTCAGTTCCCCCGCCTCTCTCTTCTTCCTTCTTCTCCTTCTTCGCCTTATATGCCTTATGTTTATTTTGCATGCAAAATGTGAGCTCGTTCTGCAGGAAAATAAGGATAATTAGTTGGTTACTGTGTTGTGCACAATACCAACCAATTATAGTATAATGGGCCAGCCCTGACCCATTTTGCATGTTGGGTCGATGTCAACCCTTTTTTTTTATATTGGGCCAGTGCCGATCCATTTTCTCCATGATGGGCCGATGTTGGCCCATTTTGTATTTTAGGCATGTGCTAGCCCATTTGAACAAAAAAAATTAGTGATTTTCTCTTAGTTTTTATTTCATTTTGATTAATATCAGGTAGTATTTTTATGTCATAAAAATACAAAATCTAACATTAAAATACCCGGTTTTCATCTAAAACAAAAAAACAAAACTTCCAAAAATACAAAAAAATTTGAAAAAAAAAAAGAAAACATATTTTTGTGCATACGGCCAAGTGTTTCAAAGCTAAAAAATCATATTGTGCTTTTTATACATCAAAAAAAAATGTTTTAACATGTATTTTGGCTTGAATAACAAGTTTATTAAAGTCAAGAGAATATTGGCTAAAATTTCAAAAACAACAAAAGTTTTGTTTTGTTTTGTTTTATTATCAGGATTATGAATTTATACATAAAATATATTTTTGATATTAAAAAGTTATTTTTCATTAACGATATAGAATAATTAGGTTTTTACCCGATAAGATAAGGATCTCCTTACAGAGGAAGACTTTTCTTAAACCATAGATATATTGATAAATTTTAAACACCACAACCAAACCTTAGATTTTATCAGATAAAGCAATGTCGCTTACCTTAGATAGGGCATATTTAGGATACTAATACCTTTTCTTTACGCAATCAATCTTCGTATCCCATCTCTGAGACCAGTTAGGGTTCCTAATAACCAGAATACTAGGTAGCGACTCTCAGTCCATATTTGAATTATTAGAGAGAAGAATTCTTTGTCCCTTTATATTTTGCTAAAATATACTATACATCTATCTATTATTTAAATTTTTTAAAGTGGACGATTGCCGCGATATCGCACAAATGTGGTAAACGTCAAGGATAATTTTTTTATGATAGAGAACTGTTGAGGTCTAAAGATAAAAGGAATGGTATTGAAGCTATTATACACCGTTTTTAAATATATTGGATAGAAGGATGATAATGAGCATGAAATTAAAAAAAAATCATTATTGAAAACAAATTATCATATAAAAGCATGGATTTCATGATATTAATAATAATAACATGTAAAATGCAAGATAGTTTTAGAAAATGTTGAGGTGTATAAATTAAAGTACAGCTAAGGTATAAGATATTAAATTTCTTTTATCACCTATTTCAAGTTGTTCACAACCAATCCAGGGTTCCATGTAAGTGACTCCAATGATGTCTAGTGTGATATAATATGTTACTTCAATATTATGATGTTATGATTGACCATGATTTAAAGAGTGTTGACTAGTTGAAGCACTCTTGGCCAAATATGAAGGACCTAAAATTAAAGAGGCTAAAGAGTTTCCTTTAGGTGGAGAACCTACATTTGAAATGTAGAAGGGTTATGATATGGAAATATGATTATATTTATCATAGATTTGGAACTGGGTTTGACTGTTTTGTTATGGTACCTAATTCATTCATTTAGCTTAGTTTTTTTTTTTTAGCGACCTTGTTGATTTCTACCATACCCTCTATTAAAAAAGATCATTTTAACTAAAGAAAGAACCAGAGCTAAAGTTATTACCTATGTTAGAGGAAGTGCATTGTCTACTATTAATGTTGGTTGAATGGCTAGTCACATCATCAATGGATATAAAGATCATATAAAAATTCATCCTTGTTTAAGAATCCATGGCTTAAGAATGAACTATGCAATTTTGAGAACATAACAAATACGGTTGAGCTTTTAAAGTGGTCACTAAGTCTCTGAACTCTTATCATAAATCTTTAAACAAATATAACTTATAATTTATGAGAATGAGTGATGCAACCATATTATTCCATAGTTTTACTCGCATTTAACTAGTGTTTTGCCTATGTTTTATATATAAAATGCCTTGATATTCTTTGTTTTATGTTTTGAAGGCACTTTTGGATAAAAGATGCAGAAAGGAGTAAATTAGAAGTAATTATCAGATTTGACCTTTAGTTGATGTTTTGTGCAAAGCGTGAGCTCTAGTCAAAATGAAGTTATTATAGTGGCATTAAAAAGCTAATATACATACCTTTTTGGATATCTAAAGCAAGAAAATAAAATAAGAAAAAGCATGGAAATCACAGCTTTCAAAGTCAAATCTCACAATCTGCCAGTCTTGACCTTCTAAACAGGTATCAGCCTTTTGTTTCTCGAAGGGAAATGACATTCTAAACAGGGCTAGCGGATTTTCATAACCCTAGACAATCTCATAGAGAGGTACTTTTCGAGTATTGGGAAAAATTTGAACAACTATGTATTTGAATGCCCTCATCATCAAATACTCGATTAACTACTCATTTAATATTTCTATGAAGGATTGATGCCTACTGACCGTAGTATCATTGATGCTGCAAGTAGAGGGGCATTGGTAGATAAGACACCTAAGGCTACATGCCAATTGATCTCAAATATAGGAGCCAACGCAAAATAGTTTGGCATCCATGGAGACTTCATAAATAAACGAGTAAATGAGGTAAGTATTTCTAACCTTGAGCATAAAGTTAATGATCTTACTTCTTTTGTGTGTTTTTTGGCTTGTGACAATGTACATCAGGTGAAAGTTTGTAGCATATGCTCTTTACAAGGACATGCTTTAGATATATGCCCAACAATGTAAGAAGATTACATTAAACACGTTCATGCAGTTGATGGAGGATTCAACAAGCAACCCCAACATAAATATGATCCCTTTTCCAGCACGTACAATCCTAGATAGATAGATCATCCATACTTAAGCTGTAGGAACCCACCTCAACAAGGTAATAAAGGCTGACATTTCTATCCTTATGTCCCAATAGAATAATCAAGCAAGACAACCCCCTCCATTTACAAACTCCAATGTTATAGGGTTGTCATCCAATGATGATCTTTGTGAGATGATGAAAACTTTGGCCTCTAACACTATGACCTTGCAACAAAATATCATGTCTTTCCAACAGGAGATAAGGTCAAGTATTCATAACTTGGAGAAGCAAATAAGGCAAGTACCTTCAAGTATGGGGAAATTGGAAGCACAAATGAATAGAAAATTGCTCTCTCAAGCATCAAATCCAATAGAGAAATGTTAGTGCAATCATGCTGCGAAGTGGGAAAGAACTTGAAGAGAAAAGGTCAAAACAAGTTGAGATGGAGGAAGAAGAAGGGAAAAAAACCAAATTGTGTACAAAGAAAGAACTTCCTCCTCCTTTACAAACTAAAACATCGACCAACACTCCAAAGGTAACTCTTCAATTAATGAATTCTAGTTTTAAAATAATTCCACCCTTTCCTATGAGTTCTTCTAGGTAAAAAAAAGGACAAAGAAAAAGAGATTTTATTGGTTTATAAGAAAGTAGAACTCAACATTTCTTTGCTTGATGTTATCAAGGAAATTCCCAAGTATGTCAAATTCTTGAAGGAGTTGTGTACTACCAAGAGAGCTTTCAAACTAAAAGGTCATGAAATAGTAATTATAGGTGAAGTTGCATCTGCTGTTGTTCAAAAGAATATTCCTTTGAAGCAAAAAGACCCTGGTGCATGTACTATCCCAGATGTTATTGGTAATGCTAGTTTTAAAAGGGCCTTGTGCGATTTAGGTGCATATATTAGTGTTATGCCTAAACATATTTATGATTCTCTTAGTCTTGAGCCTTTGAATAAAACTAGCATTGTAGCATTGTAATACAACTTGTAAATCGTAGTTTTATTTACACACTTGGTGTGATAGAAGATGTTCTACTTAAGATTGATAGTTTGGTCATTCCATATAACTTTTATATTCTCAATATGGAACATGATTCTTATGATTCATCAAACAACACTCCTATATTGTTTGGGAGACCATTCTTGAAAACTGTCAATACAAAGATTGATTTGGTAAGGATACTTTGTCTATGGAAGTAGGAGATGAAAAGATTGAATTTAATTTTCATGATGCAATAACATATCCTTATAGCAAAGTTTATTCTATCACATGTTATGACCAAGTTGATAAGTATGTACAACAAGTTTGTGTTTTTTATAGTGAGGATGGATTAAGCATAACTTTGAGCTATGGCCATGATTTTACCAAGATAGAAGAGATGGAGAGGCATATGTGTTCCCTGAAATGTGCATGACTTAGAAGCTTTGTAAATTATCCTCCATGATGCATGAGTATCCCCCACCACAGACAGTGAATGGGTGGCGCCTATCTTTTTGGTGCCTAAAAAGATTGGAATTATGTTTAGAGAAATACACAATGATGCTTATGAGAATGCAAGCATTTACAAAGAAAAGACTAGGAGTCTCCATGACCGAATGATTACAAGAAAAGAGTTTAATGATGGAGACAAAGTTCTTCTTTATCATTCACGTTTGAAACTTTTTCTTGGAAAGTTGCGCTCTCGTTGGATTGGACCTTTTGTTATTTCTAATGTTTTTCTTAATAGTACAGTTGAAATTACAAGTTTAGAAACCAACAAAGTACTCAAGGTCAATGGCATCGCTTGACACCTTTCTATGAAGGTTGGATAGTAGAACTCACCGCTTCTGCGGAGTTAACTAAACCAATCTATAAAGAATAAGCATGCAACATGTCGAGCCAATGATATAAAACAAAAACGCTTACTCGGAGGCAACCCACCACAAAAAAAAAAACAGATTTGCTTCTTTTTCCCTAATCTTTTATTTTTCACATTTAATTTTATTTTTGTCGTTCTTCTATATTCCTTGTCTTTTATTTCAACATTGAGGACAATGTTGTGTTTTAAGTGTGGGGGTATTTATTGGGAGAATGTTGGTTTTTTTATTTCCTTTTTTTTCTTGCTAAAAAAACAAATTTATATGTTTGATCTTTGAACTCCTATTGGTTTATGAGAATGTGAGTATTACATATGAGAATTAATTGAGATAGGTGCAGATATGAATTGAATGAAGAAGTGTGCATGCAAGTTTTAAGGTTTAATTGGTTTAGAGATTGACTTTGAGAATATGTCACGTTAACTATATGGTGTTATACCAATGCAAGCTTTTGAGCCTTCAATATTATATTATTTGATTGTGTATTTTTTCAATGATATGTATCTCTAGAACTTGCTTCATGTCTTGTTGAGATTACATTCGCATTACACATATACATGAAGATGATAAAGGGTAGGAATTTTAACCACTTGAGCCAAAAAGCCAGCCTAAAGCATATTATCCTTAATAAGCCCTTTTTTAGCTTGTTAATCTTTTCTTTGCTTAATCCATGTATAAGCCTTAACTTTATATATGCTTTCCTTTTCCACTGGCCAAAGATTAGTAAAGCATATACTTGTGATATTTCATGGAATTATGGTTGGAAATTATATGAAAAGAAAGAAGAAGTGATGCTTGATGAAAAGATGGGCAAAATTATGAAAAAGAAAAAGGAAAAGAAAAAAAAAGTTCCTCTATGTTTTTAAGATTTTATGTTAAAAAAGCTTGAAATCAAAAGAAGATAAGCATCGGTGATTAAAGATAAAAAATTTATGTGCTTTGATGGAATATCTTGTTTGAAATATCATTTTTTAGAATGCTTTACTTTATTTAGTTTAAACCTTTTCTTTTACTCTCTTTTACCTCACCTTAACCTTAGCTCCATTACAACCAGAAAATAAGGCCTCTTGATTCATGCATTCTTTGTAATGTGTTAGTAATGAAGATGAGATTGAAAAGCAAGCTTATGGTAGAACATATTCATTAATTGAATTTGAGAGATTTAAACACATAAGCGTTAAACACGTGAGTGTTAGAGTGTATATCAATAAGAGGACCTATCACTTTGGCATGGTATAGATTTCATTCAAATCTCGATGATTAATCGAGTTTTGAAGTTTGCATGTAAATAAATTCATGAAAAATTATACTCTTTATCTTTCTTAGTTGTATTCTTATTTATAATGCATATATTAATGGATATTGATGGAAGATTAGAAGATTAGTTATAGTGATTTGATTTAATTTAACTTCAATTTGATTTTACCTATCTTTTCTCGATAACGAGCAAGAGTTAAGTGTGAGGGTATTTGATGTAACCATATTATTTAATATTTTTACCCGCATTTAACTAGTGTTTTGCCTCTGTTTTATATATAAAATGCCTTGATATTCTTTGTTTTATGTTTTGAAGGTACTTTTGGATGAAAGATGTAAAAAGAAGTAAATCTAAGGCAAGAAAATAAAAAAAGAAAGAGCATGGAAATCGCAGCTTTCAAAGTCAAATCTCATAATCTACTAGTGTTGACCTTAGGTCATTCCAACTTGAATATCAGGAGCTACAGAAGACCAATTGATGTAAACTCAATATTTTTAGATTCCTGGCCTAAAGGTGTATGAATTCTTAAATTTTCTGCCAAAAACAATGTCATATGAAGGATATATGAATTTTTAAAGATGACAACTAAATTCTGCTAGTAAATAGGTTTCGTGAAGAAATGAGTTCAAATTACATTTTGAAGCATCTAAACCTATGTCCAAGCTTTTATTTCAGTAATTTTTCTCCTCTAAATCAAAGCTTGAAGATTTCATTCAAGGCTAGTTCTTTTTTTAGAAAAATAGTTATTAAAGTATTTAAATGTAAACTGTATACTTAAAGGAGGACTATTTTATAAAATAGAGACTAGGGTTTCCTAGGATATAAAAAGAATGAGAGAAGAGAAGGGGGGCAGCCACCCAAGAGAAAAAAAATGCCCCCTTCCTCTAAAAAACTTGAAATTATGTATTATTTCTTCTTTTTGATTAGTTGTTCAACAAACATGCAAGGCTAAATATTTTTTCTTGGTTGTAAGGGCATGGAAACCTTCAGATTTCAAGAACTATGAGATTTATTTTACCTTTTCTTTTTAGTTTATATGATGAATATATTTGTTTTCTTATGTTTATTTTTCCTATGATTGTTTATTTTAATTGCTAGAGTGGACTCTAAGTTATTACTGTAGACAATCGATTGCTAAGTTTGATATCAAAATTGAAGTTGTGATATGAACTTGTGAAACAACTGAGTTTAATAATTATGGTGCATCTATGTTATTAATCTTAGGGAGAACATTCAATCAAATCAAACATAGACTGCAAACAGTTATGTTTTCTTGATTAATTAACTTATCTAGATCTAAAGGCTATCATTGAATTAAATTACTAGTGCCGACACTGTGGTTGTTTGATGGTTAGGGTTAGTTATATGGCGGATCTGTTAACTAACCAATATTAAGAAGAGATAAATATTTAGAATATAAATTGATAATTTGTTTCCATGATTAGTTATGATTTTTGTAGGTGAATATGTGCTTGCGATCAAAGTTTGTTAACTTGATCATTTTCTGATTTTATTTATTTTCACTTGATAGTTTTCTGTTTTCTTTTGCTTTAGCCTTGATAACGTCCAAAACCCCCCCCTGTTGCATATCATCTAGCATAAAAATCTGACTTGAACCTTCCTCGTGGGATCACCCCTTGCCTGCTCTATATTATCTTGTGTGTTATGTTTTAAGCTAGGATAATTAATTTATACGACCGTGACATTGCAATAATGAGTAGTTTATCAATTATTGCCAATTTGTCATTGTATGTTTTTCCACTATGTCAATAAGCCAAAATTGATTCTCTAGGGATCTGTCATGGTTTAAGAAAGCCTATGCAAAAAGATATAATTTGGGTTATCAATGGTAAAGCCAAGGATGATTTTATAGTTATCCAAATAAAATGAGAGGTTTGATAATAAATCACTTGGGATAACATAAGAATAAACAAAGATGCAACTAATGATGTGTTCTTTACAGTAAAAAGGCTAGTAGGCATGGTTTTGATCCATCAATGAAGTTATACAAGCCTTGACCAATAAGAAAATGCTTGATTTGAGCCTTCTAGATAGTTTTCTTTCATTAGTTTTAAGAAGATATAATGATAAGTATTCTAAAACAGTAGCAAATAGGATGTTATTGTAGTTTGCTATACAGTTAGAAGAGAAGAAATAGGTTATTGTTCTTAATCGTTAAGAGTGTAAGAGAAATGATTGGATATTGTTAAATGAAAGTTTTGATATCATATAAGATTACATAAATTGAAAGAAGAAAAAAAGGAGAATTATACATAAAATATTTTGTCCCTTAGCTATAATTTTTTTACATTAGATTCAATGTATTTCTCACACATTACAAGTATATATTTATATGATAACCCTAGTAAAAATAAAAATAAATACAAAATAATAAAAATATATTTCCTTCTATAGGTAGGGTGTCACGGGGTTAAAATCCATCAAGGTGTAGGCTAACAAAAAGCATTGCTGGATAGTAGCTATGAGGTGGCAGCTCGCATGATAGTAGCAAAAATCGATAGAATATGTGTGCGGCAGCACGCAACAACTAGCGTAGCAGTATGTTGACTAGAGTTGAGACTTGTGCAAAGATTGTCCAAGCCCTGACGAAACAGTGCTAGGATGACATAATGAGACAGTGGGGAATTCAGCAGCACTGGTGAGATTGGCAGCGTCGAGGAATTCAACAACATTAATAAAATCGGTAGTAGGGGCTGATGATAACTTGGACAACAGATGGTCCAAGGTATGCGAGGCAGTTACGCTGGCAGCATGTGTGTTGGCAGTGGAAAGTTGGCTTGTGGAAAAACATGCCAATGCAGTTACAGTAGTTTTGAGAGTAGTTATCGGCAGTTGCGGTAGTTTCTTATGTGTGAAAGAAAGTGGCCAGAACATGGGATAATAGGTGCTCCAACTGTGCAGGAAGTTAGAGGTAGTTTCTACTTGTAACTTCCCTTATATTGTAATTAGATAGGCTGTAAAATGTGTAACATGCAGAACGTGAATAGGCATAGCACACAAGAAAAACTTTGTTTTATCCTTTAATTGAGTTAATGAAAAAGTTGGAACTTATTCCTGTAATTTGTTGTGATGTGCATTTAGTTCATATTCATTAGTGTTGTTCTGCTTTCTTGTAACATTAAAAAAGTGTGGGGATCTCTTGGGTTTAAGGTACAAACTAGTTATAGGCAAAATACAAATGAATCAGTGAGGGAAAGGTTGAGTCTAGTGGAATTGGACTGTCATGCAAGGTCTGTTTTTGGGATGAAAAATTAACCCTGTAAAAAGTGGTATCAAAACGCAGTTTGCGTTCTTGGCAAGACAACGAAACAGTTCTGTGGCACAGATTGAAGGACTGATTTGTTGAAGCAATCATTGGGATAATTTGCAAAATTGGTGGTTGATCTTCATATGCCTAGCGGTATGAAGAATGTTCAGGAAAGGTTGCTCCATCTAGAGGGCTTGATGAGAGATATTCTTGACAATGAGGATGATTCAATTCATGATCAACTTGAATTGGCTTTGGATATCACTGAAAAGGCTACTGCACGGTATGTTGAGCTCGCAGCAGAATTAGGTTGCAAGTGGTAGGCTATTGAGGAAGAGATTTCTATCTTGAAGAAGGTAGTCGCAAACGCTACTAGGGGCTTTGGCTCTTCCCAGCTGAAAGTTGCAAAACCGAAAACCTTTGCTAAAACAAGGAGTTTAAAGGATCTTAAGAACTTTTTATGGGATATAGAGCACTACTTTAGTGTGGCCAAGATCGGTGTGGACAGTCAAGTGGACATTACGGTGATGTATCTATCGAGTGATACAAAGTTGTGGTGGCGAACAAGAACCAAGGAGGACTTGAACATTGCTAGGCCAAAGGTGGAGACATGGGAGAGTCTGAAATAAGAATTGAAGGAACAATTTCTGCCTAGCAATACCTCTTGGATTGCTAGAGAGGACTTGAAAAAGCTGCGGCAAGACGGGTCAGTAAAGGTATAACAGTAGCCTATAGAGAACAGGTCAAACAGGATTTTGATGTTGGGTTGCTATGTGTTGTATGCTTGAGCAGGTTCAGTTGGGAACTTGAGAAAAAAAACTTCGACGCAAAACTTTGTTGATCACCGAATGTGTTGTCTCATTGAATTCTTGCAGGTTTTGCTTACTGAAGAGTTGAGGGATTGTGTGTTCATATGGGAGTTCATATGGTGCTTTGACGTGGTTTAGTATGTGATGTTGTTCGTGAAGAAAGGAAAGGAAGCCTTGGATGCTGGAGGAAGTGTCTAAACTTCATGAAAACAGGCTTGCAGTGGACGAATTGGCATGTGGGATTGCTAACGAATGAGGACAGTGACACGACTAAAAGATTGATGTCTTCTCCCAAGTGCAGGAGTGTCGAAGTAATAAATAACCCGGCAAGACCGGGGTCGAACCACAAGGAGGTTAATTGTACAAATTATAAACAACAATAATAGCAATAACAACAATAACTATAATAATAATAATAATAATAATAATAATAATAATAATAATAGTAATAATAATAATAGTAGTAGTAGTAATAATAATAATAATAAAGAAAGAGAAGAAGAAGAAGAAGAAGAAGATGAGAACATGAAGATGGAAAATTAATGTAAGGATTAAACAATAATAATAACAAATGTCAAGGTTAGAGGTTCCACTAATGGTATATCAAACAAGTATAGTATAAACTCTTATTATTGAATTGGAAACCACACACAAAGGAGGTTCCAATCAGATTATATATTGTTAACATGATTACATTAGTCATCTTATTCAATTAATGCTAATACTTGTAAATCTCATCAAGCATTCATGATTATAACTTATGTTAACAACAAATCAAGTTCCTTTCATAGCTCAGGTGTCGGTTATACCATACATTATGGGCTATGAAAGTGCCAAGCATTTGTTGTACCAAGTGTTATACAACATAAATCAAGATTAATCATTTAACAAGCAAAGTATTAAAGAGTAAACAAGATAACAAATATAAAACATGTTAGTATCAAACATTAAAGTCCATATTAAGTTTACATTATACTTATTCTCACACCATTAGTGTAACCTTTTCACCTTGACATAATTAACTTAGCTAGACATAATGAAAGAAAGCAAAATAGATAAACAAAATAAGAACATAAAAGTTAACTAAGTAAAGGAAAGGAAATGAAAGGCATAAACTTAATATTAATGAAAACAAAGCATAAAAAATACAAAGAGAGAAAGGAAGAGCATGATCTTGATCTGAACACCAAGATGCCTAAATGCATGGCAAATGCCTCCTTTTATAGGCCAAAATTGGGAACTATTGATTTGATGACTAATTGATAAGTGGGTGACCAACTTTTGACTTGGTGACAATCCTTATCTTCTCTTGTCTGCCCAAAACGTCATTGATAACGTCAAAACTGGAGCCAGTTGCAAACATGAAAGTTGTAGGCAATTGTCTCAGCTTTCTTGTGTAAAAAATTCAGCTCATTTGGACTTCTAGAACTCCAGATATGGCCAAAATACCGAACAGTGCTCGGGCTGGAAGACAGATTCGGGCTTCTTTGTTGTTTCTACAATTTGGACTTGATAATGGCCTTTTTAGATCTTGGGCTCCATATGAAAGTTGTAGGCCTATGTCTTACCTTTCCATCCATATAAATTGGACCTAAATCTGAGATATATAGCTCCAGATATGACCCATTTACCGAACAGTGTTCCGGTTTGGATTGCACCGACATCTCTTCTCTAAGTTTGACCATCTCTTTATCCATGCAATTTAAGTTCTTCAAGTCATCAATCAATCCTTTCATTTATGTGATAGACCTGCATTAAAAATAGACATTTACCACAAATTAAAGGTATCTTATATTATTAGATATATTATTATAAAACATGCTTTGGTTAAGGAGTTATTGATACTTCAAGTGCAAAATGATGATATAAAACCATGATAAAAATGCACTTTTAAGTACTAATCACACCCCCCAACCAGCTTATTACTAGTCCCTAGTAATCAAAGCGTAAAATAGAAAAACAATTTGCAAATTCCACAAAGCAAGGTATTCATCATTTAACTTCCATTAATCTATCCAGATAAACAAACTCTCATTAAATTTATATATCTGCTCAATACCTCTTAACAAGATATTAATAAACCTTTCTTTTGTGCTCAATGTATCAACACATAATTATGGGGCTTTTCTTGGAAGAAAACAAAATTTTTGTTCTAATGTTTAAGGTTAACTTCCTTGGGTTGGGATTATTATTTTTGTCTTTTTTTTTCTTTTTTTCTTTTTTAAAAATCTATATACATATAATTTAAAAACATCATGCATCTTTAACCCATGTAACGAGCTTTCAGCTAATGACTCCCAGACCAGTTGGTCTTAGGGCATTAGGTGTTAAGACACCCCTACGAGCTTAGTAACTCGGGTCGCAGATACTGATATGTAGATAGTGCAATGTTTGATTCCCTTAAGCTTTTCTCCTCAACCCATGTAACAAGCGTTGGGCCAATAGCTCCCAAGTCAGTTGACTTTAGGGTATTAGGTGTTAAAACACCCCTTCGGGCTTAATTGCTTAGGTTAGGGAGGCTACGAAACCAAACTTATCTACATTTTTATTATCATCATTTTTTTTTCTTCTTTTTTTTCTTTTTTTTTTCTTTCTTTTTTTTCATGTTTTTTTTTTAATTATATACAATCCCTTTCCCTTAGTTGTTACCTTTAACAAAAGAACATAAATAATGTAATAATCCAATATGCAACCCACAATCATATGTTAAAGTGTGTGTGTGTAAATTAAGGTTTAAGAATACATGTTAAATAAGTATATGAGCAGAATTAAGTGGTAACAATACGAGAGTTTGTAAACCTGAATATTTCAGGAAGTATTATAATAGACCTTGTTAAGAATGGTTACTAAGATGCGTCTCAAGAGTCACTTTAACAAAAGAACTCCTTTACTCTGCCATCCTAGTAACAACAATTATGCACATGCTTTATGAAATGAAAAACAATTTTTTTTTATCAACTACTACCCTCTCCCCCCAACCAAAACGAGACATTGTCCTCAATGTTCTAAGGTAGAAAGATAGAGTATAAAAGATATCACCTGAAATAACGAACACTGACAAAACCTGAAACACACTAAAACAAAAATAAGAAATAACAAAACATAATAATAAAACCAAAAGACACAAAAATTCACAAATGAAGGCTCAAATCCAATCTAAGCTTTTTACGGCTTCCCGTAGATGACCAATTTATGCGACTCATGGAAGGATCAATCACAGGAATGAAAGATTGTAGTTGGTCAATCAACTGTTCAGCAGTAGCAGCAGAGATTATGATTTGTCGTGCAGAAGATGTTAGAAATTCCTGTTCCACAGCATGATCAAGAAAAGACAACAACTTATCATAATAACCATTAACATTTAACAAACCTATGGGTTTATGGTGAATGTGCAATTGAGCCCAAGAGGAAATATGAAAGATCTCTTCCAATGTGCCTAGACCACCTGGTAAAGCAATGAAAGCATCAGCATGGTTAAACATTGCATTCATTCGAGCCGACATTGTGGAGACCTGAAGTTCCTCTCCAATTGTTTTTCCAATGATGTCCCCTTGTGCCAAAGCTTCAGGGACGACCCCCAAAACTTGACTACCTCCTAAAAATGCAGCTATTGACACACCTCCCATTAACCCAAGACTGCCTCCCCCATACACTAAATGAATCTTTCTCTCAGCTAGCACCTAACCAAGATGATTTGCTGATTCTAAAAACTCCTTTTCTTTCCCAGGACTAGATCCACCGAAAACACAAATATTTCTTATTTGATGACCTGAGGAACTTGCCATTTCTACACACTTCTGTATTTGTTAAATGTATGGGTTGAGTAGAAATGAAAGGAAGGAAAAGAGGGTTTTATAGATGAGAAATTAGAAAGGCAATCATAACATCTATATGTAGGCCAGCTAGAGTCTCACACACTCTCTCTCTCTTTTTATTTATTTATTTACTTTTGAAAAAAAACATGTGTATGTACAGGTAGTTGTGATTGTGGCTCACATCTTCCCTTGGTTTTACGTCCAAGAACGGCTTAAACGCCCTCTATGGGTCGGGGATAGGCTTCCCATCCAGTTTTCTTAAAAACTGGCAAACAGGGTCTTTTTTAGTCAGATTCCCAAGACTAAGTCGATCATGTTCTTTATGAAATAGTGGCCATAAATCATGAATTGCACGATGCACATCTCCACTAGGATGCGTCTCAAGAGTCAATAGAAGATTATCTAAAGACTCCTTACTCAGGCCATCCTTAATGAATTGTATTTTATCTTCACGGTTTATAGATACCATTCCTAAAGAACGACATTGTGTATTACAAGTCCATCTAGCACATCGATGACAGACTTCTAGTCGTTTTGCACGACGTTTCTTTGCAAAAGTGCTTTTACCTGTTCCAGGCATGTGTGAAATAAAGAAATTAGAGGACTCACCTGATAATCGGACCTTTGCTTCAATCAACCAACGAATATCTTCAGGAATTCCATGATTCATTAACAATCTCAATCTTGCACATCTAGCACGGTAAATTTTTGTAATCGCATTCTGAGGCAGAGCGGGAAAATACTTTTTCAATTTTTCAAGATTAGTGTCCATTTTCAAATGAGAATTAGAAGAGAGATTCAAAGAATTGCACAAATATATACACAAATATCAGTTATTGTGGGAAACTGAAAGAACCGACTTAAGTCACGGAGTACCGTTATCCGCCATTTGACCGGGGTGAGAGAAACTAGCAAAAATCACTCAAAAAGAAACACAAAAACAATGTGAGAAAAACAAAATAATCAACCTTTATCTACAAGATCATTCAAACCAGCTGATTCATTTTCACTAGGAAAATTATCAAAGTAAGCTTTCAAACGATGTCCATTTTCCTTAAAATCATTGTCATTCATTGAATTCTCAATATCACAGGCCCCATAAGGATTGGTCCATCTTAATCTTAGCTCTTTAGGGAATGCATAGAGTTGAGAATCATAAAACAAAACTTTTTGACCAGTGTCAATTTTTTGACAATTTTCACAAGTTTTGCAGAATGCATGTGTGTCCTTGAACATGGTGGGCCAATAAAATCCATTTTGAAAGATTTTTGCAGCAGTCTTTTTTGACGAGAAATAACTTCCACATGCTTCAGAATGACAAAGTTTAATGACACTACTTACCTCATTGTCGGGAATGAATCTTTGAAATATTTGATCAGGACAATATTTGAATAAGTTAGGGTCATCACAATAAAAGCTCTTCACTTCGTTCAAAAACTTTTCTTTGTCTTGGGTACTCCAATCAGCTAGCAAATCTCCTAAAGCAAGAAAATTAATATTTTTATCATACCAAGGCATTGAACTAAGAGAAAGTAAGGATTTGTTAGGAAAGTAATCATCGATTGGTGTGATGTCAGATGTCGAATCTGTTGTCACTGTTGACAAAAGATTCGCATCAACATTTTCGGTGCTTGTTTCATTCGTGATTTCTTCCTCAGAATAAACCATTTGCAAATCTTCAGTTTCATCCAATTCATTTTTACTTAAAGTAGATTCAAGTTGATCATAAACTAATTCATCAATATGATCTACTTCTTGTAAATCATTATCATCTCCAGGTTGCTTGCAAATGTTGAAAATATTCATCTCCAATGTCATGTTTCCAAATGATAGCTTCATCAGTCCATTCCTACAATTAATCAATGCGTTAGAGGTTGCAAGAAACGGACGTCCTAAAATAACAGGAAATGAATTACATGCTTCAACAGGTTCTGTGTCCAAGACAATAAAATCCACAGGATAAATGAATTTATCGACTTGTACTAACACATCTTCAATTATTCCTCTAGGCACTTTTACAGATCTATCGGCAAGTAAAAGAGATATAGAAGTTGGTTTTAACTCACCTAGATTGAGACTCTGAAAAACTGAATATGGAAGTAAATTCACACTAGCACCAAGATCAAGTAAGGCTCTTTCAATTTTATGCTCTCCAATAAAGCAAGAAATTGTAGGACAACCAGGGTCTTTATATTTCAAAGCATTATTATTCTGAAGAATAGCACTTACTTGTTCGGCTAGAAAGGCTTTCTTTTTCACATTCAGTTTCCTCTTCACAGTGCATAGATCTTTCAAAAATTTAGCATAGGAAGGAACCTGTTTAATAGCATCCAGCAAAGGTATATTGATCCTTACCTGTTTGAAAATTTCATAAATTTCAGAATTGTGATTGACTTTCCTTTGTTTGGTCATGGCTTGAGGAAATGGAAGTGCTGGCGGTGAATCAGTCGTTTCTTTGCAATTTTCAGATTCAACCCCTTCCTTACCCTCAAAGATTGACTCATCATCTTTCTCATAAGGTTCAAGAGAGGGTTTTTCAATAACCTTACCACTGCGCAGAGTAGTGACTGATTTGACTTGATCCATGTGTTGGCTTCCGGAACTACTTGCATTTGCATTGTATTGCCCTTTGGGATTTTGTTGTGTTTGAGATGGAAACTTACCTTTCTCTTGGAAACTGAGAGCAGATGTTAATTTTGCAAGAGTATCTTTAAAATCTGTCATGTTTTGAGCAAGTTGAGTATTGATTGTCTCTTGCTTTTCAATGAATGCATGCAATGTTTCCTCAAGATTTCTTCTAGGAGGTGGAGCATAAGGAGGTGCATATCCATGAGAATTTTGGAAATTATGGTGTGCTTGAAACGGTGGTTGTGAAGTTTGTGCATTGTCACTCTTCCAACTGAAATTTGGGTGATTCCTCCAACCAGGGTTGTATGTTTGGGAGTATGGGTTGTGGTTGGCCCTTTGAAAACTGTTTAAAGCATGGGCTTGTTCATGGAGACATTCTTTAAAAGAAGGCAAGGTTGGACAATCGTTGGTTGAGTGTTCATTTGTTTCACAGATTTGACACACAATGTTTTCAACAGATTTTAATTGACCACTCTTTTTCAATTCTAGTGCCTCGACTTTTCTAGCTAAAGATGCAAACTTGGCTTGAAGGTCATGATCTTCCCTAAGGTTGTACATACCTCCACTAGATGTATGAGGTTGAGTTTTACTCGGTGCCTCACAAGTACCCGCGGTGTCCCAATTTTGAGCATTTTCAGCTAACAAGTCTAAGTACTCCATTGCTTCATCAGGGTCTTTATCTTCAAAAGTTCCATTGCACATCAATTCAACCATTTGCCTATCTTTAGGTGTTAACCCTTCATAGAAATGTGAAACCAATCTCCATGTTTCAAAACCATGATGAGGGCAAGTACTAAGCAAGTCTCGATACCTATCCCAACATTGGTAAAATGTTTCTCCTGGTTTTTGAGTGAAAGTGGTGATTTGTCTCTTGAAAGAGTTTGTTCTATGAGATGGAAAAAACTTCTTTAAAAACTGTTGTTGCATTTCATCCCAAGCACGAATGGATCCTGGTCTTAAATTTTGTAGCCATGTTTTAGCTTTATCTTTTAATGAAAAAGGAAAAAGCTTTAATCTAATGGTGTTCATGCTACAATTTAAATTATTATATGTGTTGCAGACCTCCTCAAATTCCCTTAAATGCAAGTATGGATTTTCCAATTCCAAACCATGAAAAGAAGGTAAAAGTTGAATAATACCTGGTTTAAAATTAAAATGAGATGCATCAGGAGGAAAAACTATGCATGATGGTGCACTTGTTCTTGTGGGATTCATGTGGTCTCTAAGTGTTCTAGCACGGTTATTCTCATTATTCTCATTATGAAGTGATTGATTATCTTCTTCGGCCATATTTTCTGAAAATGATGAGGATACCCTACAAAGTCTACCACTTGATGTACGTGACCACACTCTCATGCACGTGTAGGAATAAAATAAAAAGAAGAACAAGAAAGCAAAAGAAGGAGGAAGAAAACAAAATAAAAAGAAACAAAAGAAAAGAAACAAAGTTATATACAAGAAAAGTGAAAAGAGAAAATAAAATAAATACTATAATTTATACAAGAACTTACCTCCCCGGCAACGGCGCCAAAAACTTGACACGACTAAAAGATTGATGTCTTCTCCCAAGTGCAGGAGTGTCGAAGTAATAAATAACCCGGCAAGACCGGGGTCGAACCACAGGGAGGTTAATTGTACAAATTATAAACAACAATTATAAAACAACAATAACAACAACAACAATAGTAATAATAATAATAATAATAATAATAAAGAAAAAGAAGGAGAAGAAGAAGAAGAAGATGAGAACTTTGAGATGGAATATTAATGTAACGATTAAACAATGATAATAACAAATGTCAAGGTTAGAGGTTCCACTAATGGTATATCAAACAAGTATAGTATAAACTCTTATTATTGAATTGGAAACCACACACAAAGGAGGTTCCAATCAGATTATATATTGTTAACATGATTACATTAGTCATCTTATTCAATTAATGCTAATACTTGTAAATCTCGTCAAGCATTCATGATTATAACTTATGTTAACAATAAATCAAGTTCCTTTCATAGCTCAGGTGTCGGTTATACCATACATTATGGGCTATGAAAGTGCCAAGCATTTGTTGTACCAAGTGTTATACAACATAAATCAAGATTAGTTATTTAACAAGCAAAGTATTAAAGAGTGAACAAGATAACAAATATAAAACATGTTAGTATCAAACATTAAAGTCCATATTAAGTTTACATTATACTTATTCTTACACCATTAGTGTAACCTTTTCACCTTGACATAATTAACTTAGCTAGACATAATGAAAGAAAGCAAAATAGATAAACAAAATAAGAACATAAAAGTTAACTAAGTAAAGGAAAGGAAATGAAAGGCATAAACTTAATATTAATGAAAACAAAGCATAAAAAATACAAAGAGAGAAAGGAAGAGCATGATCTTGATCTGGAAATCAAGATGCCTAAATGCATGGCAAATGCCTCCTTTTATAGGCCAAAAATGGGAACTATTGATTTGATGACTAATTGATAAGTGGGTGGCCAACTTTTGACTTGGTGATAATCCTTATCTTCTCTTGTCTGCCCAAAACGTCATTGATAACGTCAAAACTGGAGCCAGTTGCAAACATGAAAGTTGTAGGCAATTGTCTCAGCTTTCTTGTGTAAAAACTTCAGCTCATTTGGACTTCTAGAACTCCAGATATGGCCAAAATACCGAACAGTGCTCGGGCTGGAAGACAGATTCGGGCTTCTTTGTTGTTGCTACAATTTGGACTTGATAATGGCCTTTTTAGATCTTGGGCTCCATATGAAAGTTGTAGGCCTATGTCTTACCTTTCCATCCATATAAATTTGACCTAAATCTGAGATATATAGCTCCAGATATGACCCATTTACCGAACAGTGTTCCGGTTTGGATTGCACCGACATCTCTTTTCTAAGTTTGGCCATCTCTTTATCCTTGCAATTTAAGTTCTTCAAGTCATCAATCAATCCTTTCATTTATGTGATAGGCCTGCATTAAAAATAGACATTTACCACAATTTATAGGTATCTTATATTATTAGATACATTCTTATAAAACATATTTTAGTTAAGGAGTTATTGATACTTCAAGTGCAAAATGATGATATAAAACCATGATAAAAATGCACTTTTAAGTACTAATCAGACAGCTTATGTGTGACTTGGGGAAGTTGGATACAAATTCTAGAAGAGCATGATAGAATGTGACATTAGGGTGTTACAGCTTTGTTAGTGTCCAGAAAAAATTGAGGACATTGATCTCATAAGTTTTGGGTGGAACTGAAAGTTTGGCTTAACCTATAGGGATAGAAACTAGAACCGAGAGAAAACTTGATCACAGCTTGAGTTTTGGCAAGAGTTGACGAAGGGAAGGTCAGCTTGGCATCACAGAATCGATGGATAGCATTCTGGATGAAAAGATGGACAAAGCCAAGAGGTCGTGTGTGAACAATCTGGAATAGTGAACAGTAGTGCAAACTTGGGGAAGAGGTGCTTCAGACTTGGTTTGACGAGGACGTTGACTTCTTTTGGTGGGGGAGGTTTTTCACGGGGTTAAAATTCATCAAGGTGTAGGCTAACAAAAAGCATTGCTGGATAATAGCTACGGGGTGGTACCTCGCATGATAGTAGTGAAAATCAACAAAGTGTGTGTGCGGCAACATGTAATAGTTAGCGCAATAGTATGCTAACGAGAGTTGAGACTTGTGCGAGGATTGTCCAAGGCCTAACGAAACAGTGTTGGGATGACACAATGAGACAACGGGGAATTCGGCACCACTGGTCAGATCGGCAGCATCGAGGAATCAGCAGTGTCGAGGAAATCGATAGTGGGGGCTGACGATAACTTGGATAGCGGACGGTCCAAGGCATGCGAGGCAGTTACACTAGCAGCATATGTGCTGACTGATTAGTACTTAAAAGTGTATTTTTATCAAAATTTTATATCATCATTTTGCACTTAAAGTATCAATAACTCTTTAAGTAAAACATGTTTTATAATAACATATCTAATAATATAAGATACCTTTAATTTATAGTAAATATTCATTTTAAATGCAGGTCTATCACATAAATGAAAGGAATGATTGATGAGTTTAAGAACTGAAATTAAAAGGACAAAGAGATGGCCACGCTTAGAAAAGAGATGCCGATGCAGTCCAAACCGGAATATTATTTGGTAATTGGGTCATATCTGGAGCTGTAGATCCCAAATTTAGGTTTACGTTATATGAATGGAAAGGTAAGACATAGG
>NW_011499921.1:818071-839618 GCF_000495115.2 Populus euphratica | reverse complement strand
TTGTTGTTGTTGTGTTATTATTATCTATAATTTATACAATTAATCTACATATGGTTCGACCTCTGTCTTGTTGGATTATTTATTACTTTGACACTCCTGCACTTGGGAGAAGACATCAATATTTTCATCGTATTACTAGCAGTGAGCGGTTGGCTTGTGGGAGAACATGCCAATGCAGTTGCAGTAGTTTGGAAGTAGTTATTGGCAATTGTGATAGTTTCTTATGTGGGGAAGAAAGTGGCTAGAACATTGGATAACATGTGCTTCAGCTGTGTAGGAAGTTAGAGGTAGTTTCTACTTATAACTTCTATTATCTTATAATTAGATAAGCTGTAAAAAATGTAGCATGCAGAACTTGAATAGGCATAGCACACAAGAAGAACTTTGTGTAATCCTTTAATTGAGTTAATGAAAAGGTTGGGATTTTTTTCTGTAATTTATTGTGTTGTGCATTCAGTTTATATTTATTAGTGTTATTCCACTTGCTTGTAATATTGAAAGAATATAAAGATCTCTTATATGTATAGAACAAACTAATCATAGATAAAATACAAGTGAATCGATGGAAAAAAAAACTGGTCCAGTAAAACTGAACTGCCATGCAAGGTCTGTTTTTAAAACAAAAAATTGACCCGTGACACAGGATGTCTTTTAAGCCATGCAAGGAGTTATCCGCTCTGGCTCGCCGTATCTTGGTACTGTATCATAATGAACAAAAGAAAAATCCAACTTTTAATTATCAGCATAATAAATTCAAACGCGTCCTTACTGAATAAGATAAACATATGAAACATATGTTTCTCGAGATCGAAAGGACACATTCTATAGATCATGGTTTTGAATGTGTTAGTGATTAGTGATCTAGATATAAGTCTACAATTATTAACGAAGATCATGCTTATCGAGTAGCATTGCATACTTCATTAAATTAATATTTAAAAATAATTTATAAAAGCCAGCGTATATTTAATATTAAATATATTAGAAATAGTTCGAAGATTAAGAATATATACAGGCTATCCTACCTCACCATATCCTTCCTTGGAACTTGCTAGTTCGTGTTTCAAGCTCATAATTAATCCAAGAGGTCAACGGTTAGAAGCTGGTGGTAAATTACAGTACTCTGATATCATCTTAAAAATTTCATCCTAAAAATTTTATTACAATATATTAGTTCACAAATAAATTAGTTTAAATAATCCATTAAGATAAAATATCATATGAAATTAACTTAAAACCACTAAACACTACATTAACATTACAAAACAATGTCTGTTTAGAAGATATTAGACATTAATATTCAAATGTTTGATGCTTTTTTATTATTATTAAAAACCAATATCAAACATATTATCAGAATATTGACCTAATGGATATTCAAAAAACTCATTTAAAATATCACTAGAATATTCTCCTATGTAAATAGTATTAGTTACCTGACATTGAAATAAATAATGAGAAACGCCGGTAAATAGTAAAGATTTAACACCGACTGATTTGGTTAAGCAGAAAAAAGAAAAGAGTAATTGCCACGCATGAGTTTTTATAAGACTTTTATATGTTCATAGCGGTGGCCAATGCATAATGGGATTATTTTGGGAATGTATGAGCAAAAATTAAATTTGAGCTTGGCATGGACAATTTTTATACAAAAGGGGTAATTTTGGGAATAAAAGAATGTTTTTATAGTATTTTTTTAATTATTATTATTAATCAGGAGGAATTTTCAGTCAAATCGCCAAACTTTTGTGTTATGTTTGTAATTTTACGATATAATTAAGTACTTTCCATTTATGTGTACGTTGTTTTTTTTTTAATTACTTGTGCTTCGAATCATCATAACTAATATTTATTTTTATATTCAAAAATAATTTTAAAAATTAAAAAATTTGTTTTAAATTAATTTTTTTATATTTTTAAATCTTTTTATATACTAATGTTAAAAATAAATTTTAAAAAATAAAAAAAATATTATCACTTTAAAAATAATCATCATTTATATATATATATATATGTGTGTGTGTGTGTGTGTGTGTGGAATGATCTGTTAGCTAATATTAATTTGTATATCTGTATGCGCATGCGCACGCTACGACTACATTTAATTTTTCAAGTGGCTGTCTTCATCACCCAAGTTCTCCTCTCAAACCAATAGAACTTCAACGCAGAAAGGCCAAATGTTGGACTAATCAAATAGTGGTACTAAAAGCTAGTAGAAACAACAGCTGAACTCAGAAGTTTTTGACATTATTGAGGAAAGTGCTTGAGACTAATCATACACACAAGGGTGCCCTTTCAGTACGCTAAACGTTCAAAAACTAATTCTATCTCCATTGCAAGGCCACAGCATTAATGACTAGACAACCACTCATGCTCCAGACTGATGACCTTAAAATTAATCTGCATTTTGGCGGTATTGGTAGGATCCTCGACCCCTACAATTATTTCAT
Source organism: Populus euphratica (assembly GCF_000495115.2). Classification (NCBI taxonomy): domain Eukaryota; kingdom Viridiplantae; phylum Streptophyta; class Magnoliopsida; order Malpighiales; family Salicaceae; genus Populus; species Populus euphratica. The sequence continues at coordinate 837,168 of NW_011499921.1, read as the reverse complement.
TCCTTGGAAAAAATAGATGATTCTTTGTACTGAATTGGACAAGCTCATAACTCATCAAACATTGGCTATGGAGAAAAATTCTGTCAACTGGAATGCGATTAATTGGCATCATAGAACAAGACAAAGTTAGTACGACCTTAATTTGAGGGTTCCACTTTGTTTAAATATAGATTCAGTAGAGAGGTTATGAGAATATATAAGGAGGTCTCTCATGATCGTTTGAATCACAAGACTAGCTAGAATTCATACGAGGAGAAATATTGATACTATGGCCAATTTGAAGTTTTGGGTATGCCTTGTTTTGCTGTTTCTTACATTAGCAATGTCAGAAACTAGACATCTTGATCAGCCTTACCTCGGGAGGAAGAACCTAGCAAGGATTTTGCAAGAACTGCAAGAGAAATCAAAACAAGTCGATGTGAGTTACACAGATGATGGAGATGTGGCTCGAAGCCCTTACGAATCCAAACGACTCAGCCCAGGAGGGCCAGACCCCAGACATCACTAAAATCTCACTATAAGACTTTCATGCATGTTGATTCAAGTTCCGGCAGGGTAAGTCACCAGCTGCAAAACCAAAGGGAGACTAGTACTTTTCATAAGGTTCAGTTTGTGACTGTGAATGCTATTATATAATGAAAAATGTAATGGAATGTATAAGAGACTTCTAGCTTTTGGCATCGGACTCAATTGTTCATGAATAGAATTATCATGAACAAAGGTCAATATATTTGCACTAAATTCCATCTTGTTTTTCTATAGCTTTTCTTTCTTCTACTAACTTGAGCAAACCAAAACCAAGTCTCCCTCTTGGATCAATATGTTTTTAGTCATTTCTTTTTTGGATAAGATTTCATACATTGAAACTTAGTTCACTAACTCCTATTTAATAGACTATCCATACCAGAATTATTTATATGAAATTCTAGTTGGGTCTTATTTATTGAACCACTTGACCGGCATGTAATTAAAAATTTAACGTAAAGTGTTATTTTTTATATACAGGGAGCTTGAAAAATAATACATTCAACAGGAAGGCAAAGACATTTTCTTTAGGATGCAATATTTCAGCTTTATAACTATTAGAATATGCACTTAGATTCACAACAAAACTCTATAAAAGTGGTGCTCTATGAACATAAAGTAGTCCTCAAGATTCGAACGTGCAACATCAACAAACCTTTTTTGGTTCCTTGTATGATCACTAGAGTGTTCCATGTAGTGTTGAAAATCCATCACTTTAATTAGGGCACTATAGCATATTGGATTTATTTGGAAATGCTTCCTGCCTTATAAGGTATTCAATATTCTTCAGATCATGCTGTCCTTATTGAAAATGACAAGTTCTTCAACGTCTTGCTCTTTGAACAGTCACGAGCTTAGTAGCACATGAATCCAAATTCCCGCATGGGAAAAGGTAACACGAGCGATCCTTGAACAATATAAAAATTAATTCTCTTGCAATAAAATATACTTGTATTAGGGTTTTATCTACCTATTTTATTATATTGAATTCTGTTTTTCTATTTTGTGCAGAGTAATTATTATGTAAGTTTGACTATGAGAAATTAGTAATTGAAGCAACTAAAATATTTGATTGCTAATGACTACTTGCTAAAAAACAATTCTTGAGTTGAAACCTCTCTTTAAAACAAAACTGATATATATGAATAGATTAAGGGAAAAAAAATGGTGGGAGACCTCAATGAGTGGTCTGTTGATAGATGGGAGGCAAGCCACAATATCAGCACTCACTCATCAATATGAAAATCTTCACGGACACCATAAGTGTTGATACTTGTACTTACCAAAAACAAAATTAAATAAGGTCCACTGAACTACATAAAAAGAAAACAATATATATAAAAAAAGCTTAAAGTTCTAAATTGTTATTTAATTAATCAATTAATGAACTGTGCATTGTGGGCAATTTCTCAAATATAATCCTTCAGAAATTATTTATTATTATATATAAGGATGTTAAACAAAATCATGAAATAAATTTCATGAAATTGCTTTTAGATTTTTTTTAATGAGATTACTTCCAATGATTTTGCTTTTAGATTTTTTTAATGAGATTACTTCCAATGATTATTGATTATTCATGTATATGTTCATATTTAGAAAACTCTTAGAATGAAAGGATACATAATTTAACTAGATTACATTATATATAGGTTTGTGGAGAAGTTATAAGAGATTTTGTTCAATGAATCTTGGTCATTAATGGCATGATGCGTTTTATTAGAAAGAATGAATAAAAATAATTTCTATTTATCAAAATCAAACACCTTAGAAAATCCTAAAAATGTTGTTTAAAAAAAACATGTATTTTGGTTAAAAAAATATATATTTTTTTAGTAAAGAAGTTATAGAAGACTCGGAACATTAATGAATTAATGTGTCTTATTAAAAAGCATAAACAAACTAATTTCTATTCATTGAAAAGTACATACTTATTTGTTAAGAAAATCCTAAAATGGTTTTTTTTTAAATATACATTTTTTTATTAGAAGAAGTAATATTTTATGAAGTTATAGAAAATTTTATTCAATGAATTTATACTATTAATGAAATAATGTGTCTTATTAAATAGAATAAATATTGAAACAATGCATATTTACCAAAGATTTAACGTGCGCTTAACGAGGGAAATCCTAAAAAGTTCGTTTAAAAAAATATGTATTTTTACTGAAAATTTACTTTATGTAAAGAGGTTATAAATTAAAACTATAATAAAAGAATTGAGATCATTATGTTTTATTAAATAATATATAACTAAAACTAATTCTTATCCATATGGCCCTTTTGGAAATCCTATTGTTGCTATGATTTCCTAGGCGTCTGTTAATGGATCAACAGAAACGGATGGATTAATTTACCCATATTGTAAGAAAAGCCGACTTACTGAGGAGAATGGTTTAAAAAAGAATGGCTTTCTTTACTGGTATTTCCGCCGTTACATGGTTTATTTAGGGTTACAGTAGTAGTTATAATTTAAAATATTTTTATTTATAAAGATTATAGTAGATGTAATTTAAAATATTTTTATTTAGAAATATATTAAAATATTATTTTTTTATTTTTAAAATCAGTATATTAAAATGATCTAAACATATAAAAAATTAATTTTTAACAAAATCAGTATATTAAAATGATCTCAACATATAAAAAATTAATTTTTAACAAATAAAATAAATAAAATTTAAGAGAAAATGGTTCCAACGACTTCCTCAAATAGACTTTAAGGCTACACAAAATACACGTCCTCCTGGCACCAATCCGACACTAGATGCCCTGCATGGAATGGATGCTCTCACTTCTACCAATTTGCCCAGCTCGTTCACGCCACTGTCTAGCAATGAAAGGGGGCTGAATTTGTTGTCTGTCCCATGTTGTCGTTCATCGGTGGATGCTACTCGTAGTTCAAATCAACAATGCAAGGCTCTTCTTATATCTAGTTGACTAAGGCTCAACAGGTCACTTGAAAAATGACAGGTCTTTGCTTCATGCCAAGAACCAACCTTGCCGTGAGTATGTGATCACTACAAATGGTGATAAAATTAATGTGGCTGGGGTATCTTACACCATCTATCTCATTACATCATGCTTTATTTGTTCCCTTTTTTTCAAATAATTTATTATCTATTAGTCAGATTACTAAGAAACTAAACTGTGTCGTTATAAAGATTCCTGAATTTTGCTTACTGTAAGATATCCAGACATGGATGATCATTAGGCATGGTACTAATAGGGAGATCTCTACTATGTAGATAATGTGTGATCAAGCCAGGTTCATCATGTAGCTGCTGTACAACGAGATATAATCCAGGAAATTTGGTTATTGCATCCACGATGGGAACTTGTTTCTTTTGGATATTTACATCATTTACTTCCATCTTTGTTTCAGCAAGTAAATGTATTTGAACTCAAGTGTGAAACTTGTATCCTGGCTAAGAGTCATGGTCATCTTATCCCTCTAGTTTTAACAAAAGTGACTGTCCATTTGCTATTATTCATTCTGATGTGAAACAGAAGCTTTATGAATGGAGTACTTATCATTTTTCCATGAAAACATTAGTTGTCATGTCCTATCTGATTTGACTACCAAAGAATTATAACTTAAACTAGCTAGTGTCGATGTAACTAGCTATCACTTTTACGATGAGTACAAGAAAGATTAACACTTAAAAATTGAAAGGTATTGATACTTTGTTTTTTGTCAAAAGGGTCAATGTCTATTTGCGGTTGCCAAAAGATCACAATTAAGGTTATTATAATTGGCCAAACTACAAGAGAAATCCACCAGCCTTGATAGGATTTCCATTAGGTTGTTCAGAACATGGCTTTCCCATTTGATTGTGCTATGTGGCGCTACAATAAAATTAATTTTTTCGTGAATCTTTTTTGACAACATTTAATTATTGCAGTGTAAAACCTAATGGCAATTTAAACAGATTTCATGATTATATTTGTGTAGTGCATTTTTAACTTTCTTTTAATTTAGTGTTTATAAAATTTTCATTAGGTTTATATATGTTAGTATAGATGTTGTGATAAAAAAAAAAGATTTGGCTACCGAGTTCACAACTAGAAAATTGATTTTCATCGATAGAATATTTTATTAGAGATTAAGTTTTATTTTTATCGGTGTATAAATCATCAAGGGATTTCTCAATGAAAACCTCTCATTAAAGAGTTTCCCATTAGGGATATCAAGTTCTTCAATAATTCAACCAATGAAGTTACTTAATGACAAAAATATCGACATAAAATTCATGTTAAAAAAACAATTAACAATTTTTTTTGTCGGTCAATCTATCGATAAATATTACTGATGAATCAACGATCAAATACCCTTCAATAATAGGTCATGTATCATTGATTGTTTCACCAATAAAATTCTATCAGTGAAGTTGTTTGTCTATATCAAAATAATTCACAACTCTTTTGAGGAAAATAGGTTCATATTAATAATGGAATCACTTACAAATTTAATGTATGTCGATGATTTCATTGATATTTCAATTCAATACATGCTTATTTGAATCAAACAATTTGACACTAGACAACTAAATTAAATGGAAGAACACATTCTATATTATTAATGTAATTATAAAATCAATTACACATATCTTTATACATTAGAAAGAAGCTAGAGCTACAAGTGGAGGTGAAGAGGGAAGAAAATCTCCTACAGGTCCATAAAGGAGGGATAATAAGTCTACATGTATCTCATCATCTATTCTCATTGCTTCTTACTTTATTATTTGTATTACACTTCTAGTTCAACCCTTATATCAGCCATCACAACAGCAATTTATTCTTAAATGGCTGTTAATGGCTAACTTTGGTTGGATTGTGGGGTCTATATGCTTAAGATTCTACAATCCACCCTTATATCTCAGGTCGTAGTTATATAGATACCATTAACCCAATTCCTACCAAGTTCATCAGTTGCTTCAACCTCCAACCACAAGTTTGAATATTATTTCAGATGGGTTGAAAGTTTCTATTTGTGTTTGGCAAACATGCTGATGTTATATGTTTCTTACATAAAAAACAATTCAAAGATGCCGATAAAAAAATATTTGCTAAAAAAAATTCAAAAAATTTCAAAGTTTACTTACAACAAATACCTCAACTCAATTATCCATAAACTACTACACCTTTTTCAATATATCCTCCTCTCATATATATATATATTAACTCCATTGGAGTTGGCTCATGCTGAAGTTGTGTTGCTTGTAAAATAAATAATTAATTAAAATTTCTCACAAATAATCACTGACATCTAAAGAAAAATACTTACAAATAAAGCAGGCTTTTACTAGGCACTTTGCATGGTTAATAAAAGAAAATGATTTGCCGGTATGCTTACTAATGGAACCATAAATCCTCTTATTTTTATTCAAGTACCCACTTTGTGACTGTCTCCTAAAACCCTCTAGCTTTAAGAATTCTATATATATCTTCCAATTATTGTTAGTAATTTGGGAAGTTCTAAAATTCTTTCACGCCTCAAAGTCACCTAAATCGGTTATTCTCTTAGTATAGGTGTGCATGTCATACCAAAAATCATGCAACTTGGTTCAGAAATTAATTAAATAAAAAAATATAACAAAAAAAATATAATTTTACAAATATATATAATTTAAATAAAAAAATATAATTTTACAAATATATATATACACACACACACTTCATATGTTAGAACTTACTTAGTTGTGCTATGATTTTCCAAACTTGTCTAACCACTTTAGAGTTTATAACATCCCATCAAAATCTTTCCTTATAATCATTTTCATAAAACAATCAGTTTCTAAATTTTAAAAATATATATATATTATCTAAAAATATTGATTACTAACCTTAAACTTTCCCCCTCCACGCAACTATAGACACTCATTCTAGATGATATCTATGTTAGCTTTATTGAAATGAAGGCATTTTCATGGTTGTTTTCATCATTGATGTTATCATACAGGTAACTTACATATTTATGAACATGAAAATCAATTAATTAATAAAAAATATATAAACATTAAATAGAAAGATTATATTTTATGTTTTATGATATTGCAGTTTAATCACCACTTCTAACTTGTCATGATAATCAACTTTAAACTCATTAGAAGTTGATCTTTTAACACAACTCCTACTATTATAAGTATTTATGCCCTCTTCATACTCTTCAACATGAAAGATATATTCATTAATGAAATATCCATTATAACACTAAACCTTTCTTTTAAGACCTAAAGATAGTGATTTCAAACTATCAGCATTGCCTTCCATGTTATATACCTGGTCAAAGGTAATAGTAAAAAAACAATCGATGAAAAAAGTTAGGTAAATATATTATTATTAAAGTTACAAAATATTATATACTTTTATTTTAAACCACGTAGTAAATATTTCATCTTGTAATTGAAAATTTTAAACTTTAGTAACATATGGATTTTAAGATAACAAAAATTAAAAATATTGCATATAAGAAAAGTTTTGAGAATTTAGCCTATTTGAGAATACAAGAGAAAATTATTTAAGATTATAAATTTGAAAATTAACTTATTGAACAAAATATCTATATTCATCATAATTAAATAGCACATAATTGTATACTTGTCTAAATTCAATGTCTATCAAATATCTTCTCAAAACTATATTCTTTAATAATGGTCATCTAGTATAAAAAAAAATATTGATAAATTCTCACTCGGCATTTCACCATCATCATTATATTTTGGAATACAGTTGATTCTTTTTCTTATAAAATATTTAAAATAATACAAGATAAATATCTTTTCAATAATATAAAACTCACATATCAAAACCTCAACATGTGCCATGTTTTTAACTTTTTTTCTTCATTGAACAAGTACTTGTATAAAAGTAGATATAGATTGAATGGCCAAATGTTTTAAAAAAAATATAATAGAAACTTAAGATGTATGTAATTCCTAACCTCTTGAATGGATATATTTTTTTTGTACAACACAAGCCCTCCAACTTTTGTCTTATACACTAAATATATGGGCAAATACTCTATTGAGATGAAGAATAAGGGAAGGAAATCATTTCAAGTTTCTATATTATCTCAATGATGTTTGTTTTATATTGCTCAATATGTTAGGAACATAACTTATTCAAACAAAGATATATAAAAAAGTGATTATTCTCTATAAGTGCATCTCATGTCATCTTTAGTAGTAAATTTCTATAAGCAATCGAAATGAGTGTTTATGTAAACACATGATTGTCATGACTCTTCATTTTATACAATTTGTATTCCTTCAAATTCATCATTTTAGTTATGTTTAATGCTTATTCATTAGAAAATTATAGACTTTTAAGCTATTTAAAGACAATAATTTTTTTTTTCTAAAGCAAATATAGCTTTAGACTTTATATTTTGATGGTTACAAAACAAAGTTATATTCATTATAGGTTTTATATTGTCCTTTATTTTTCTTTTGATGTTTATTAACGTGTTAAAAATGTTCTCAACCACATTCTTCTTAATATCATAGCAACCAAATTATGGTAGATAACATTAGTCTTTTAATAGAAAACTTATAAAAAAGATTTTGCTTTACCTAATTATAGGTTAAACCAAAACTAAGAAGCTTCTAGTTACTAGATTGAAAACCAAATGCAATGTCTTCATACTACGAGACTACATTAGATAATTCTTCACCCAATAATATAGTGATGTAACATCCTTTTTAGTTTTACCTTTCAAAAGTCTTTCCTATTGTTTTTGTATTAATGACAACTTAGTAATAACCACTGGTGGTAATCAACAAAATAAATTTTACCATTATTCGTTATAGTGAAGGTTACACTGTAAGTTAATTTTTCATGTGTGCTCAATCTAAAAACCATATCATACGTAAAAAATTTATTTATATTCCACATCAAAGTTGTCTTTATCTTAAAATTCTATTTTCTTAAGGCATCATAAGTCAAAGTCTCGAATACTTATAATTGATTCAACTTATCAATGAATGGTTGAAGATAAAAATCCATATTTCCACTTGGATTATAAGGATCGGGTGTGACCATAGATAATAACATGAATGTTGGCCTCATATACATTCCCGGAGACAAATTGTAAATTGTTAGTATAATTAGTCAGTATAAATAGGGTGTAGAAAAGGGTCCAAATTGATTAAATCTATTAATGCACAAACCAAGGTGTATGTTTTGTGATCCGATTGAAAACTGAAGATGTATCTTATTAAACCGCTTCCAAGTTCTCATTCATCCTATTCCCTTCAGGTAAAATGTTTTTCACTCATTTGATGATGTTATCATAATCAATCTCACTCAATCTATAATCTGACTTGATGGTAAACACTTGTGCAATGATTAATAATTTATTGTAACTTATGCACTTATCCCATAATGATTCATCGAAATCATTCAAAAGTTTAAAAAACTTAGTTGTATCCATATTTGGTTTTTTATTGACATGTAAACCTTCACCTAAATTACTATAATGTATTCTCATTGCATCCATCATCATATTTTTATAATGATTAATATTATCATCTAGAAGTTTATATATGTTTCAAGAACTTGATATATATATCTTTCTTTTTCATTCCGTTCACTACTCATAGCCTGACTAAACATAATTCATTCCATTCACTACTCATAGCCTGACTAAACATAATCTTATTCATATAGATCCATTTTCTAGGGATTCTGATAGACATACCTCTCCCTATGTGCGACTAATTAGTATTCATAACTCTGCAGGTATTGATACTTTACTCTCTAGCACACTTGAAGTTTTATTCTCATCTCCAGCCTCTCAAGCTTCATTTGAGATTGTGGATCCACCTCTACATCAATCCATCTGTATTTTTAAGTTCACAAAACTATCAGATTTTGCTTATTCATGTTATTCTTCATCATTTACTCTTTTTTTTGTTTTTATTAATTGTCTTTGTTAGTTATCTTCTTTTAAAGAGACAATTCATGATCCACTTTGGCAGCAAGCCATGGATAAGAAACTTTCTACTTGTCATAAGACAGATACTTGAGATTTGGTTTCTTTACCTCATGGTAAGAGTGTTGTTGGTTGTCGTTGGGTGTATAAGATTAAGACTAATTTTGATAGGTCTATTGAGCGATTTAAAGCTAGGCTTGTTGCAAAATGATACTCTCAATAGTATAGTATGAACTATGAGGATACATTTGCCCCTGTTGTAAAAATGACTATTATTCATACTCTTATTATTATAGCTTTAATTAGTTAGTGACATATCTCTCAGCTTGATGTTAAAAATATCTTTTTGAATGGAGATCTTCAAAGTGTAGTTTATATAGCACCCCTTCCTAGTATTTCACATGACTCTAGATATGTTTGTAAGCTTGAGAAAGCATTATATGGTCTTACACAAGCACCCCATGCTTGGTTTGAGAAATTCTCTATTTTGATCTCGTCTCTTGGCTTTGTTTCTAATAGTCATGATTTTGCTCTTTTTATTAAGTGCACTGATGCAAGTCGTATTATTATATCTTTATATGTTGATGACATGATTATTACTGATGATAACATTGATAGTATTTCAGTTTTGAAAATAGAGTTGACTAGACAATTTGAAATGAAGGATTTGGGTTATCTTCAATATTTCCTGGATATTAAGGTAGCATTCTCACCTAGAGGTTACCGTCTTTCTCAATCGAAATATATTGCAAATATTCTTAAGCGGACTAGATTTATTGATAATAAGACTGTAGATATTCCTATTAAGATTAACGCAAGGTACTCTTCTTCTGATAGTTTACCTTTAATAGATCTCACTTTATACCGTACTATTGTTGGGAGCTTAGTATATATCATCATTACTCATCTGGATATTGCATATATTATACCATCATTACTAACACGACTGAAAGATTGATGTCTTCTTCATGTTGTCAGTTAGTTTGTTGCTTCTCCTAGAATTGTTTATTGGGCAGTTGTTCTTCGTATTTTTCAATATCTTTGAGGTATATTTTTCAAGGTCTTTTACTTTCATCCACCTCTTCCTTGTGCAATATCTTTGAGGTATATTTTTCAAGGTTTTTTACTTTCATCCACCTCTTCCTTGAAGTTGCATTCATACTCTGATGTTGATTATGGTAATAATCCCATATATCGCAAATCTATTACTAGATTCTGTATCTTTGTAGGTGATTCTCTTATTTCTTGGAAGAGCAAGAAACAATTTATTGTTTCTCAATCATCCACCGAAGTAGAATATTATGTCATGACATATACTATCAAAGAGATTGTTTGATTACGTTGGCTACTTGCTGATATGAGAGTTTCATTTTCTCATCCCACTTCTATATATTATGACAACTAGAGTTATATTTAGATTGCTCATTACCTATTTTTTCATGGCTACACCATTACTTTACCTTTTATTTCTCTTCGTTGCAGATTGTCGATTTCTTTATCAAGATACATTTCATTTTTTATTTATTTTTTTAGTTGGCAAACTCTAGATACTTGTAGTTGCATCATGAGTTTAAGAGGAAATATTAAATAATATTTATCAAGTCCTATTTATTAAAGATAAAATAGTATTGTTAGTTTAACTTATATATAATTATTTTATATTTAAATTAACTCTAAATACTTATAATAAACAAATAAATTATTGATAAGAATTTAATCTTAATTATTTTACCAAAAAAATCTTCTCTCAAATTGGTAAAGATACAGAAAGCAGGGGATGAGGGTACCATGGGGACGAGACAGGATGCAGGACAGCACTAACTTGTGTTTGGTTTGGCGTTTATGACATAAGTTTTTGTCTTTATCTCTATTTAATTGTGAGGGACAAGAATTTGTCTTTATCTCCCGTTGAAATAAGGTACAAAAGAAATATCTAATTTTGCTATCGGAGACAAATAAAATTAGGTTTTGTCTTCATCAGCTTCGCATTCAGAACTTGTCTCGTACCTATCTCCTGCAGCACCCTGTATCTCTATCAAGCCATATATTCTCAGATGATTGGAGGAGAAAGGTCACCTCTACAGTTTGTAGATCGATTTAAAATCCAATTGTCATTAATGATAGAGAAGCACAGATGACTAGACCTTCCCCTCATCATGTTCAGAGAGACATGGATATATTGCTTTGCGTAAAGAGAATGGAAGATGGAACATAAACGCTAAGGTGAGAATCATACATCATAAAAACACACAAGACTCCACTGTATGGAGATCGATGACGACAACCTGCTTTGGATGGACATTGTCGGTCTCCACATTCTCTCCACTAAACTTTGTCCCATCTTAATTGCTTTGGTGTTAAATTTTGTCTTATGACATTCTGTTTCCAAGCAAGCTACTACTTTCCTTTCGTTTATGTTAAATGTATGAAAAATGATGTGGAATTGGGTTGATTAATAATACTTTAACGAGAGAAAACTATATTGTTTTCAAGTCTATTTAATTTTATATTTCAAAAATATATTAAAAGTTTTTTTAATTAATTTTATTTATGTTTTTAAATTATGTTGATATGCAGATATCAAAATTAAATTATCACTCCTACCATAATATCAAATACTATCCAAGTGTTACATGAAAAAAAACTCAAGTATTTAATTATCATTATGTTTTCCATCCAATATATAAACCACATGTGTTAATTGATGGAGTAATGCTGTATTTATTTATTTTTCATGAAAGGTCAATAACTTAAAATTAATGTCCCACATTTTACCACTTATAAATTAACACACAATTTCTTTGGAAATTTAGTAGAAAAGGTTTGTTTATAAATCATTTTCCTAATTAATAATCCTAAGTGACATGCATGTCTTGTAAATGAATTGTAGCTCAGAAATTGGTATTAGTTTTTTTTTTTCCCTGAAGTCTCAATTATAATAAAAATATTTATATATGATTTAAGTAATCTAAAGAAATGAAACAATATATATATATATATATAACCATAAAATACATAGAGGGACAAAGAATAAAACATTCAAGACTGAAGGAGACAAACAAAACATAGGGTAGCCCCAGACAATTGCATCCTAACAAAACACAAGAAAAAGAAAACAATAAAAAGCAAAAACTTACCAAGCCATCCAAACACAGAAATCAGTTTCTGTTAGTTTGAATATGTGTGGGTGTGTGATATTTTCTTTGGGGACTGAACAGACAGCATGTGGCTGTCATAGGATGATAATTAATGAATTGTTTAGGACATTCTAGTAAAAGTATTGAAATACTGGGGTGGCCATCATTCGGCTTATTGATGTAAGTTCATGGTTTTGGGCTAAGTTTACGCTGTGATTCAAACGTTAAAAGCCCAAATAACATTTTAGAATATGGTATAAGAAAGAAAACTGAAATGTTAGATCGGATTAGTTCCTAGGTGGTTCATTCTTCATGTAAAAAGTAAAGTAGTTTATTTTTATTTTTATTTTTTATTGCAATTGAATTTTTATATAACCTAATTTTATATAGCCAAGTTTGCAACTGAATCAGTATTAAAAAATTTATAAATATAAACAAGAACATCACTAGAATATTTTTTTGTTTGTAAACTAAGATGAATTTTACTGATAAAATTTTTTATCGCTATATTCATAGGTAAACATCAACAAAAAATATTATATCGGTAAATACCAAGGGGATTATAATGAGAAAAAAAATAAAAAATCCAGAAAAGTACGATGAAGTATGGTTAGTCGTCGGAACCACTAAAATATAATTTTGACTTAACTATCACAAATAAAAAAACAATTATAGTATGATCGTGAAAATCAAGTCAAACCCTAAAGAAATTTTGTTTAATCTTTCTATAATATACTGAAATAAGAAAGAACGGGGTATTTGAATGAAAATTCAAGAAACAATAATTCTAAAAATAATAAATTGATATGTCATTAAATCAGTTTAGTGGTTCGCATGTTCATTTTTTTAATTATGTTGATTATCGAGATAAAACAAACATTCTTTCACGTCAAGCAAATAAATTTGATATCCATTAAAGCTAAGGAAACTCGATGAGATTACAAGTACATTAATTAGAAAAAGCTCTCTAATCAATTTCTTACCATCAAGCGAATGTAATATTAAAAACAATTTTCATTCATTCGGCAGCAGTCTAAGAATAAAATCTGTACATTTATTCTAAGCAAATGTTTAAAAGCTTGACAATTTAACTTAATTTATTCTTCCCTAATAAATCAAGATGTGAGTTGCAATAATCCAATTAATTCTTTTGCTTCTTACTCTAATCCCCCGACAATAATTACGAATTGAAAGAAACTAAAAAGCATACATGTCATCTCAAAACAATTCAATAAGCTTGAATAACAATCAATAACATAAATTTGAATAAGAAAAAATAAATACTTGGATATGAAATAATTACACTAATAACGTTACTTCTCATAACTTGCTAATGGAGATAATGTGTATCCTTCTTGAACTAAATTTAGGAGTTCAGTTCATAATTGCTGCAAAATTGATAAAAAATAGAGAAGAAATAAATGTTTTTTCGAATTCTATTTTAGCTATTTTATGCTTTATTTATCATTTCTCTTAGCTGCCGAATTTTTTCAGGATTATTAGGCTAATTAGAAGTCTTCATGTTACTTAATTCGTTTTTTTATTTCTTTTTTCATCTGGTTCTTAAGGTTAGATAAATTTCTTAGAATTTGTGTTAAAAACTGACTCTATTACTGTCATTATTCTATTGTAATTTCAACTCTACTACAACTTAGACTTTGCTTCTAACTTGGTTTTTTGCAATATATGACCATTCCAATTGTATTCATTCATTCATGGCATATTAGATACTTGATCAACATCTTTCTTAGGTTCTAAGTCCCACCATTTTTATGTCAGACTCTCACCTATAGTAGAATGCTTGACATAATTAGTTTCCTGATCAGATTAGGAGACCTAGCTCATCATACAAATTGCGTCAAGAGTTTGGCCTTCAAAATGATTTTATCTGATTTAGTGTTCTTCATCAAAGTTGTGGTTCTAGATATATAGATGAATTTGGGCTTTGAATTGCCTAAATTAGATATTTTTTTTTTAATATCTAGTTTGAAAGTAGAGAATCTTATTGTAAGGAGGATTCTAACTCGAGTTTGCAGGTCTGATTAGATATCCAAATAAGATCAGATTTTTATCTATAATACCTTACTGGAAAGCTTTACATGCGTACTTCAACTTAGGTTAGCCCAAATTTTCATTCAAGAACTCTAACTTAATGAAAAACTTGTTATAAAAAGATAGGTCTAAAATATAAAATGTAGAATTTCTTATCTTTAGTAAATAATTTACAAAGTCTCTTAAGTATACCAAACTCATCCAAATAACTTCCAATAAACTCTAAATGCATTAAAAAGTAGAGTATAAAAGGAGTAAAAATATATGTATATTTTGCATTTATCAACGTGTAACTTTTACAAAGAGTACCAACAAAATTAACTCGATGATAACGTTTGTCTGTAAATATACCAACAAAAATAATCCTTTGGTATATACCGATGGAATTATAAATGGTATTATAGTGGGATTCAAAAAGATAAATTGTACGGTGACATGACACTTTTTACCAACAGAATAATTTTGTCGATAAATTTATCAGTAATATTTAATTTATGACCTCGTGATTCACCCTCTTCTATTTCTATCTTGCTCCTTTTGCATTTTTTTTTCAACAATAAACAACAGAAACAACCACCCCTCAGTCTCAACACAACTTTACCTCCAACAACAAATTTGGCCTTCACAACACTTAATTTGTCAACATCTATATTCTAATTTAAATTTTATTGAGAATTCTCCACTTTAAGAAAGCAAATATACCTTTTTTTAATTGAACACTTGGGTATGTACTTGTTTTATAGTTTTTTTCTCATACAAATTTGTTATATAAATTTATGATTTTTACATGTTAGGGTTTGTTTTAGATTTTTTTTTTTAAATTGCATTTGTTTGTAAATTGATGAAACTTATGTCGAATTTTTGACTTAGTGTTTTGTGATGAAATAAATAATGGCTTATTTAACGAGTCTATTTTATTTCTTTGTTAATTTTATTGATGAGTTGAATTTTTTTGATAAATGTGTCGAAATTTGAATTTACATAGATAATTAATAATAAATTAAGAGTACTATTAAAATAAATAATTAACGTTTTCTTTACCAATAAAATAAAAACTCCAACACTCTGATAATTAATGCTCTTTTTTATTAGGGTACACTTTTCCTAATAGAATCAATGGAATAGGTATTCCAAGGCGATAAAAATTAATGCTTTTTTTTTTACTAATGACTGGATACTCTTTTACCAATGAACTTACCAACATAATGAAAAACTGTTGGTAATATTTGAAGGGTATTTGAGAATTTTTGTTTGAATTGAAAATTTCAACTTGACTTCATCAATAGAAATTTTAAAGATATTAATATTTAATATTTAATCAATAATTCTGTTGATAAAACTTATTATAAAAGACCACAAGTACGGCTTCATCTTCTTCATTCATCTATTTTCTTACTCTTTGTTATTCTATCTTATATTCTCTTCTATATTCTCTCTCTTAAATGTTATTATTTTTCTCTTCTCATCACACATCATCTTCTTCTCTCATCCCAAGGTATGTTGTTGTTTTTTTTTCATTTTTCTACTTATTTTTCATTTTTTAGGTTTTTTAATAATCTCTTTTCATTTACTTTTTTTAATTCTCAGCCAAAACTAAGCACACAATAATGGTAAGAATTTTTCTTTCCTTTTTTCTTCTTTATTTGTGTGTTTTTTTGCATTATTTTTTTTTAGGTCATTATTTTTGTTCAATTTTGTGTTCATAATTATTAATTGAAATTAATAATTGTGTTGAATATTAGTTGTTATTGAATTTTTTCATTATTTTATGGAATTTTAGTTATTATTTTGTATTTATTTCATTTAGAATATTTTTGTGTAAATTTAGGATCACAAATGTTACTACTTATAACTAATTATATTGAATTTTAGATGTTATTGAAATATTTTATTATTATTTTGTTGAATTTTGGTTTTTTTTTTAATTTTATTGTTCAATTTCAATTAAATGTGTAGGATTAATTTTAATTATTATTTTTATTTTAAATAAATTTTTGATTGAATTCTTGTAAATTTAGGATTAAATATATTACTTCTTATAAGATGTGAGTTTTGTGGGAATTGAATTATTTTACATTTTCTTGATTGTATTACAACAATTAGACTTGAATAGATATAATTTTTGAAATTTACAATTTGCTTGCAAAACAAGAAAAGTTATTTTCAAATAAAAAAGGTCATGTTCTTAATTTGCAAATTCTTGACCAAGATGATGCATCTTATGATTGCCCACTAGACTATTGAGTAGTTAGGTAAACTTAGAGGGCATTTTTATGAACATTATGATGGCTAATGGAAAATATCAAGATTAGTTGAGGGATAATTCAGTTTGAACAAATCTATTGTAATAGACAAATGATGATGTATGTATGGGTGTTTTTTCATAATTACTAAAAAGATTAGCAGAACTAAATCATTTAAAGGTGATATTGTTTAAAATAACATGTGGTCGTAGATGATTGGATAAACTCTTTCAAATACTAAGAGTAGTAGAGTACTACTTCTTAATCAAAGCAAATGAAGAATGGGTAATGGTGCAAGATACCACACTTGGGGGCACCATTTGACTAAGGGGAAACATCATAGCTAAGAGACAATTTATCACTTCTCATGAAATGGTCAACTGAGTAAAGCTTCATGTAAAACACACATGAAGGCAATATATATTGTATAAGGATTTGATTATATGATGAAGAAGTAATCAAACATATTAATAATATGGGTAAAACTTAAATGGACTAAAAAGTCTAAAAACCTAAAAGACTCATCTAAAAAATAACAAATCAATGTAGTCAAGTAAAAGAGAGATTTTAAAGAAAGGAGCTTATATTTCAAATCAAGTAAAAATCAAGGATCTTACTAGGATTTTCCTAATTCAAGATGGTATCAAAAGTCCAGCTTTAAAAGCATGGTTAACTAAAGATAATGAGTTAGTCTTTTCTAGACTAAAAGGCAAGCCACTTTCTTCAAAACAACTAGATTTTAAAAATTTAAAAAACCTTTGAATTTTTCATAGACCAGGTAAGTCACCTAGAGAATGTGATCATTCTAAAAAATCTTTGAATTTTTTGCAAAAAAAACAAGTAGGTCACCTACAGAATAAGATCATTTTAAAAAATCTTTAAGTTTTTTATATAAAAAAAGGTAGGACACCTAGAAAATGAGACTATTTTGATAAATTTTTAAATTTTTCGCAAAACATGTAAATCACCTTGAGAATGAAACCACGTGAAAAATCTTTGAATTTTTCATTGATGAGGTAGGTCATCTTTTAAATGACCAATTTTGAAGTTTTGCAAGGCTAACCACCTTCTAATTTGATAAATTAAAAAACATTCCCAATAAAATTATCTCTTAACTTTGATGATTTAAAAAATTATTATTTCTTCTTGACAAAGCTTACAATATAAAGCCTTTTACATGACTTTATAACATAAGTGTTGTTAAGAGAGGACATCTATCATAATTTAGATTTAACATTATTTCCTTTTATTTAATTTTTAAAGAGGTTTAAATTAAAATTAAAATATCAGGGATTGATTTTGATCGAAAGAGCACTTTGATAATGCATGGAAAAATCAAAGACTACTATGAATGTTTGTTTCTCTTAATACTCAATTGTAACAAATCATTATGATGCCTTTAGTTCATCTTTATTGATGTAGATTTTAATCAAATTTAAATTTAAATAGAGGATGAGTTTATTTGGTGTGAGATTCTAAATTCGATGTCACTGAGGACTCTTGTATTATATATACAAATCCTAGTGAAAAAAAAAGGACAAGGGGAAAATAAAGAAAATACTACGCAACAAGATTTCTTAAAAAAATGACAACCATCATAACCTAAGGAAAGGTTGTTTCAAGCTTCCACCTTGCATAGGAAAACCCAAAAGAAAAAAAATATCGTTTAGCTTTCAAACCCCAAAATCTTATCAAGGAAACATGAAGATCCAGTCTCTCTATAAGGTCTTAAAACCACTCATTTTTTCTTTATAAAAATATAAAACTCTACCTAAACATTAAATCTCAACTCTCTCCCTTAACATGGTTTAATATTGAAATAAGTTTGTGAAGATTTGCTTTTATTTCAAGAAGGAGAGGCTTGGATCTTGTGACCTAGTTCATAAGTTTATTCTTCATATTACAGCCATGAGGTTACCAAAGCTATTAACTTTTATCAAAGGAAGAAGCTTGATCCTACTTTGAGACCAAACTCAATAGAGTTTTTATGGCATTATAGGTATAAATCTCTCTTTTTCATGTAATGTAATTATTTTAGTCTATCAAGATTCTCTTATTGCATATGTGATTAGTACTTAAAAGTGCATTTTTGTCATGGTTTTATATCATCATTTTGCACTTGAAGTATCAATAACTCCTTAACCAAAGCATGTTTTATAATAATATATTTAATAATATAAGATACCTTTAATTTATGGTAAATGT
>NW_011499921.1:814403-816935 GCF_000495115.2 Populus euphratica | reverse complement strand
TATTATTACTACTACTACTATTATTATTATTATTATTATTATAGTTATTGTTGTTATTGCTATTATTGTTGTTTATAATTTGTACAATTAACCTCCTTGTGGTTCGACCCCGGTCTTGCCGGGTTATTTATTACTTCGACACTCCTGCACTTGGGAGAAGACATCAATCTTTTAGTCGTGTCAATATGCATTTCTTTTTTATATAATGTTAAGCATGCAAATCCTTTTCAACCCCACCATATATACTTGTTGATGAACATAAGATGGTACAAGTCTTTTTTAATTTTAAAAGATGTATTTTGTCTATTTCTATGACCACAAGTTGCATACTTTCTTTATATTTTATTTGTGTGCCTACAGTCATTTTTTTATGTTAAGTCACCTATACAATTGCAAATAAGGTAGGACAATTACGTAAAAGAGAGAAAACTTTAGTGTGGGTATGATTTGTCTTACATATAATGATTCCAATAAGGAAAAAACAAAAACTTTTCTCTAATACACTCTTCATCCAAACTCGTGACCTTTGGCTTGAAAAGTAACATGAGTTTTCGCAACGACCTGCTTGCCATCTGGTTTTGTGAAAAAGTGAGTACTATTCTGGAATAGAAAAAGATTGATGTTTAAAGGGTTGATAAAACTAGAAAGATTATTTTATCTATTTGTATATATGAAAGGAGGTAGATCTTCTTCTTTTTTATTGTCAATGCTTAGGCCCAAAGTTTGTTTATATATATTATAGGAGAAAAAGGAGTTCAGACAATGTAAGAAAGTGAAACATTATTTAATCTTATATTGTGTTTTTAATTTCTTTGGTTATGTGTTGAGTATGTTGATATCAGCATATGAAAGGAACATTTTTATTTTTCTTGATAACAACGAGTCTTTACATGTAATGAGAAAAGATGTGTAGGCTTTTATTTGTTTGTTAAATATGGATTATAGGTTGGTTGTAAGACTTGTTCCGAAAAACTATAATTCCTAAAAAAAAAGTTTAGTTTACTGTTTGGGTTTTTAAGCTCTATTTGAGTGGCCTTATTCCTTTTAGTAGGAATATCATCATTACACTTTCAAGTACATTTTACCATATCATGTTACCTTTTTTAAAAAAAAAATAAAGAAGAAAAATAAAGAAAAATGAAATAAAAAATAGAGTATTTAAACTTGTTCTTTTTATAAAAAAAAATTACTTGGCCAAATTTCTTAAAGATAAAACTCAAAAAAAAAAATTCATTTGTAAATGTTTTGATCATTACTCATTTTTTTAGTATTTCCATAAAGAAAAGACCAAAAATAGTTTACATGTTTTAGCATTTTTATAAGAAATAAATATAAAAAATATTTTGCATATATTGTTGGACTTTGTAACACATTCTATAGTCCATTAAGACTTGGCCATTATCAAAAAGCTTATTAAGCCTACATACCTAAAATTTCAAAAACCTAACTTTCATTTTCAAAAACCTATTTAGAAAAATATTTTGTTATTCAATTTTAATATTTGGGTATATAGACTTATAATGAGTCAATACGTGGACATTAAGAGAAATAGCCTCTAATTATAGCTTTCTTATAACAAAATGATGATGAAATTTTTGGTTAAAAGTAAAACTAAATTTTCTAAAACACTCCCTAGATAGGATATTTTCAATTCAATATTTTATAAGACCAAAGTTATAAATATTTGACATACTATATGACAGGCGAACCTATTTAAAGCACCTTTCCTGTGATTTAAACTGGGTTTTATGGACCCAACACAAACATATAACTAGGAGCGGTAAAAACCAACTAGACTTTTAGAACATAGTTATGTTGAAATTCTGACCATGGTTTAAATCATCACAATAAATCTACATTTACCTAATAGATAGACCACCAGTAGTTTAAGTACAATATACCATTAGCAATTCAAACAAAATCATTAATGCAGTTTATTTTAGGTAAGATGCTTCAAGTCCCTTATAATATAATTTATGTTGACTGATTGATACTTAAAAGTGTATTTTTATCAAGGTTTTATATCATCATTTTGCACTTGAAGTATCAATAACTCCTTAACTAAAGTATGTTTTATAATAATATATCTAATAATATACGATACCTTTAATTTATGGTAAATGTTTATTTTAAATGCAGGCCTATCACATAAATAAAAGGATTGATTGATGAATTTAAGAACTGAAATTGAAAGGACAAAGAGATGGTCAAACTTAGAAAAGAGATGTTGGTATAGTCCAAACCGGAACACTGTTCAGTAATTGGATCATATCTAGAGCTGTAGATTTCAGATTTAGGTCTACTTTATATGGATGGAAAGGTAAGACATTGGCCTACAACTTTAATATGGAGCCCAAGATCTAAAAAGGCCATTTTCAAGTCCAAATTGTAGCAACAACAAAGAAGTCTGAATCTGTCGTCCAGCACGAGCATTGTTCCGTATTTGGCCCATATCTAGAGTTTTAGAAGTCAAAATGATCTGAATTTTTTAAACAAGAAAGCTAAGACAATTTTATACAACTTTCATGTTTT
>NW_011499921.1:808281-808807 GCF_000495115.2 Populus euphratica | reverse complement strand
TTTTTTATAAATCAAAAAAGAAGTGGTTGGCACGTGCGAAACAAGTAAAAGATGCTTGTGTTCTTTAAACAATACATGTAGTATCTTCTAGTAGTCATTAATCGCCTTCAAGAACGGCATATGAATATGTTTTTTAAATTTTTTTTAATTTTTTTTTAATATGTTTTTTTCTATTAATTTTGTCCATTAGCATTTTATTTCATTTTTTTTAATTCAATCTTGGTTCTTATTCTTTTAATTGCTCTTTTTTATCTTTTTTTTAATTAAATCCTTCATTATTTTCCAAGATTACTATTTATTGTTTTGATACTATTTATTTATTTTTTAAAATTTTTTGATGGTTAAGATATTTTTCAAGATTTTTTGATATTTTGTATAGTCATTTTGGTCTCATGACTAGAGTGCTAGTTTTAAAAATTAGAATGGTTTAATTTTAGTTTTTTTTTTATTTTTTTTATTTTAGCAACAAGATCTATCATAATACTTCTTAAAATATTCAGATTTACAAACTCTCGCATTGTTATCA
>NW_011499921.1:790386-807765 GCF_000495115.2 Populus euphratica | reverse complement strand
AAAGAGATGGCCAAACTTAGAAAAGAAATGTCGGTGTAGTCCAAACCGGAACACTGTTTAGTAATTGGATCATATCTAGAGTTGTAGATCTTAAATTTAGGTCTACTTTATATGGATGGAAAGGTAAGACATAGGCTTACAACTTTCATATGGAGCCCAAGATCTAAAACGACCATTTTCAAGTCCAAATTATAGCAACAACAAAGAAGCCCGAATTTGTCCTCCAGCTCGAGTACTGTTTAGTATTTTGGACATATCTGGAGTTCTAGAAGTTGAAATGAGCTGAATTTGTTACAGAAGAAATCTGAGACAATTTCCTACAACTTTCATGTTTTCAAGTGGCTCCAATTTTAAAGGATGATAATGCCTTCTCTTTTATGTAACTAGTTCTATACCATAAAATCATTGTTGACCAGTTAGGGTTCCTAATAACCATAATACTAAGTGCTGACCCCTTGAATAAGATATTTTCCCGTAAAAAGAACAAAATATAATATATCTGTTATTTTTTCATACCAAGAGAATTTTTAAGGGGTCCCGCAATGTCAGGGTGTGACAATAATCATATCTTTTTTTTTTATCATCATATTTACTTATGGGTTTTAGATAAACTTCTCCATCTAAACTTATCTTAGTAGGATGAGTATAATCACTCTCAATAATATCCTATAACTCAATATCAATATATTCAAGAAAAATTTGTTTCATAGCTTTCCAATAAGCATAATTTTTTCATTTAAAGTAGGAAATCCTAGTTTTTAATCAACCCTCCCGTGTCATGATCTTTTCTCCTAGCTAATTAAACCTTTAACAAGGTGTCCAAGCTCTTAAAGCATTTTTTCATTTGTTAGAAATGACCATATCATCATTCTGGGATGGAAAAGAGTTATTTATGAAAGCTTAAGTGTAAAATAAGTTAATCATCAAGTATAAAATAAGTTAATTTTTTAGTGTAAAATATGTTTGTACAACTATTTTAAATTACAAGTTTATCTCTTATTTAAAAATGGATAAGAAACTTTTTAGTGTTATAAAAAAAAATTTAAACTCAATTCATGTATTTCACAATTAATTAACTTATTTTATACCTAATTTCAAAAATCTTTAATTTAACGTAAAAAACCTTAATTGTAACCTTAATTTACAATCTACATCAACTCAAAATCATTTATTACCTTAAAAACAACATAATTAACAACTTAAATTAATGTGTTTTATATACAATGAACCTACTAAAAAAACCCTAAATTTTTCTAAAAATCTTTAATTCTGAACCTAACATTTTCAAAATCAACAATTAACATAAGTTAATATAAATTATATTAAATGATAGAGGAGAAGTGTTGGAATACACATCTTAATGTTGAATATGGATGGTGACCAGTGCTGATGGTGGCGATCGAAAGCAGAAGGTGATCTGCAAGTTGAGAGAGAGAGAAAATGAAGCAACAGTGAAGAGTGAGAGGGTGAGCTTGTGGTGGATGTGGGCATGTTTAGAGGTAGGAAGAGAGAGAAAGAGAGCGGTCATTGGATGTTGATGTGGAGAAGGGTGAGACTGTGCTGTGATGAGAGAGGTAAAGAAAATAAAGGTATAGAGAAAAAGAAAAAAGATCTAAAATTTAAAATTGATGGACGTCCCAAACATTATTTATGGCTCGCATGTCTGGGGACGACATGCCAGTTATAGGTAACATTTAATACTAAATTATGAATACTATATTTTTAAATATTTTTTTTGTTTGCGTTATTTTATTAAATTGTTTTACTAAAAAAAAAAACACTATGTTTTCCTGTGTTGTCTCATGTCCGCGGCTACGAGGTTCTTACCTATTTTTTTTACTAAAAAAAACACTATGTTTTCCTGCGTTGTTTCATGTCCGCGGCTACGAGGTTCTTACCTTTTAAGTTTGACTTGAACAGGGTACATCTGTTGTTACTGTTGTTGAGATTGAATTTCGGCCTAGATGTTGCCACGTCATCACAATTTTGACTTCTCCAAGCCTGCAACCACCTTCCCGGCGCGTGCAGACCTCTGTGGCCATTAATTCTCCCCACTTTCCCTACAAATTCAGCGATTACATTCCACGCCCCAGTCCCTACGTGAACGAACCTTTTAAAATTCCACAATCAGAACTCCGCGCCACTAAACTCTCTACTGTTACCACTATCACGTGAATACCACGAGAGCGCCTCTCCCCTCCCTGATTCGCTCGTGTAGTACACGTAGTTGGATACCACGTGGGTCTAACTTTCTTGAAAGTAGCTCTTAGATACACGAACGCACACGCACCGTACACCTGTCAGATAAAGATAGTGAAGCAAAGTGATGACCTCTAGAGAGAGAAACAGTTTTTCTAGAGAGAGAAAGCCTCGCATTTTTTTGCCCTTAAAGTTTTAGAGAGAGAAAGCGAAAGCCAAAAGAAATCGAAGATCTCCACAAAATCAGAGCTCGAAACCCTAACCTTAACTCTATACCTCTATCTAGAAATCCCTCTCTCTATCTCTCTGTGTATATGGCGCTGTATAGATATATGTTTCTGTATGTATAGGTCTTTGGATCGAGAAAAAGATTCGATAAAAGGTTCGTGCTTTAACCTAATTTCTTGCACTTTAGTTCTTTTTTTATTTTTTGCCCGTATTGAATTTCTATGTGTGTTGGGTTGATTTGGGAATGAAATTATGGTTTTTCTCTGGGGGGTGTGGTTATATAGGAAACCCTATTTTGGGGTTTGAGGGGAATTTTGAGGGGATTAGGGTTTTGAAAGTGGGAATTTTGAGGAAATTAGGGCTTTAAAGAGGGATTGGGAGAAAATTAGGGTTTTAAAGGGGAAAGTTAGGGTTTTTGGGTGGTACATGTATGGCTTCTGGGAGTGTAGTAGAAGCAGGAAATGAAGGAGGAGAAGTTAGGGAGAAACAAAGGTATACAGAGAGTAAGGTTTACACTCGAAAAGCCTTTAAAGGACCCAAAAGGAACAGCCTCACCACCACCAGCACCAACAATAACACCGCCACCACCACCGCTGATAACAATAACAGCAGCACAAACCTAACCACCAGTAGCACCACAGCTCCTGGCAACAACAACGTCAACACCACAACAATCACTGCCCCTTCTGCAACTGAAACCGCTACTGTTCCCACCACCACCTCCACTGCTGCAACTGAAACTGCGGCTGCTCCAGCCACTCTCTCCACCACTGCAACGAAAACTGCAACTGCAGCAGCAACTACGACTGCAACTGCAAATGAAACAAGGGACAGGGAC
This sequence comes from Populus euphratica, assembly GCF_000495115.2. Lineage (NCBI taxonomy): Eukaryota > Viridiplantae > Streptophyta > Magnoliopsida > Malpighiales > Salicaceae > Populus > Populus euphratica. The sequence continues at coordinate 804,500 of NW_011499921.1, read as the reverse complement.
AACAACGAGGAGGAGTTGGTTGAAGTGCGAGAATCAGAATCTGTAGTGGTAGACAACACGAACACTGCCCAGCAAGTGCAACAGCCTGCTTCTCTCTCAATTGTAGTTTCTGATGATTCCCTCAACCTAAATCGGCAGGAAGTTCAGGAGGTGGTGCCTAGTGTGAGAGAGAAAGTTGTGGAGAGGGGACAAGCTGTGGGGAATGGGGTGTTTCTGAAGGAAGGGCTGGATAACAAGGTGAAGGTGGATTTGTTGTCACGGTCAAAGCAAGAGAAGAGGGAGCTCAAAAAGAAGTTGGAGAGTGAGCTTGCTTTGGTTAGGGATTTGGTGAAGAGGATTGAGGCTAAAGAAATGCAGCTTGGTGTTGGTAGGTTGAGTAATTCGCGGGTGGTGTTGGTGAATGATAGGGTTGACAATAGATTGACGAGGGTTAATTCAGAAGTGGGATCAGTGGGTGTTCCCCGTGAGAGTACTGCTATTCTTACTCCTACTCCTAGGCAGTCTAGGCCCTTGAATCAGCTTAGTATATCGGTGCTAGAGAATAGCCTGGGTGTGGGTGAGTTTGTGGAGAAAGAGAAGAGGACACCAAAAGCAAATCAGTTTTATATGAATTCAGAGTTCTTGCTTGCAAAAGACAAGTTTCCACCAGCTGAGAGTAACAAGAAGTCGAAATTGATTGGGAAGAAGCAGGGGGCAGGGGATTCTGGATATGGGTTTGGGACAAGCACTAAGATTTTCAAGAATTGCAGTACGTTGCTTGACAAACTGATGAAGCATAAGCATGGTTGGGTGTTTAATACACCTGTTGATGTGAAGGGTCTTGGTTTGCATGATTACTTTACCATTATCAAGCATCCAATGGACTTGGGCACAGTGAAGTCCAGGCTGACCAAGAATTGGTACAAGTCCCCGGAAGAGTTTGCAGAGGATGTGAGACTTACATTTCACAATGCTATGAAGTATAACCCGAAAGGACAAGATGTTCACGTAATGGCAGAGCAGTTATTGGATATATTTGAGACCAAGTGGACTGTTATAAAGTCGGATTATGATCTTGAGATGAGGTTTGCTGCCAGTTATGACGTGAGTATTCCCACACCCACATCAAGAAAGGCTCCTCCATTTGTACCGCCCCCACTTGATATGAGGAGGATTTTGGATAGATCAGAATCAATGACTTATCCTATTATTGATACCAGATCCAGACCCAAACCCATAACCACTACACCTTCCAGTAGAACCCCTGTTCCAAAGAAGCCTAAGGCAAAAGATCCACATAAGAGAGACATGACTTATGACGAGAAACAGAAGCTTAGTACAAACCTCCAGAGCTTACCTTCAGAGAAACTGGATAACATTGTACAGATAATAAAGAAGAGGAGTTCAGCACTCTCCCAACATGATGATGAAATTGAAGTGGATATTGATAGTGTTGATGTGGAGACTCTGTGGGAGCTGGATAGGTTTGTCACCAACTACAAGAAGAGTTTAAGCAAGAATAAGAGAAAAGCTGAACTTGCCATTCAAGCTAGAACAGAGGCTCAGCAGAATGTGCAGCAGAAGGTAAAGCCTCTGACCATGTTTCTCAACCAGAAGCATTATTTTCTAACAGAAATATGTGGTTTTTAAAATTTCATCTGGAGATGTTTCTTTGCAGATCCCAGCATCAGTTCTGGTGGAGGCACCAAAGGAAACAAAAGCAGGTAAATTTTTCTGTTTGTTAGTATTTCATTTTGGTTAATTATAGTTTGGTTGTATTGTTTATTTGAAACATTGTATGTTCTGCTGGCAGATGAAAGGAACGCCTCCACTTTGTCACCTGTTCAAGTGGAGAAACAGGGAGACAATGGAAGTAGGTCAAGTAGTTCGAGCAGCTCCAGCAGTGATTCTGGATCTTCTTCAAGTGGTACTCCACATTTCTAATTTTGTAATTTCTGTGACTGTTATGTCTTATATGTTTGTTCTGATGTTTGGTGAAGCCTTCTTTTTATTTTTCTTTATCTGCATGATTATTGCAGACTCTGACAGTGACAACTCCTCAGCGTCTGGATCAGATGTAGGGAATTAATTGAGTACTCGAGTAGTTCTGGTGGGTAAATATTCTCCTGTGGTTGGCTTGAAATGTTTGTAATACTTTTGTTTGCTAATAACCTGTGCATTTTCCTGCCGTTTTTTTACCCGCTGTTGATTATACAATATTTTACTCGACTTCTGCTATGTCACCTTGTTGTCATATTAGCCCATGTCTTTAGTGTGGTCTGCAAGCGTTATCTGCAATCTAGTAACAATATTGATGCTGATAGTGTGGTTGTAAATGGAAAGAATGTGTGGTTGCTTAGGACTTGCAGGATGTGTAGGGACAACAGTCCTTATCTGTGATTTTCTTGTGAAAAGCTGAAAACATAATTCTCTGCATGTTATAACATAATTTGATTGCCCTTGGAGGGTCTCTCAGTGAACAAGAATGTGATTGCTCAAGTCAGAGTGTAGTTTGGTGATTAACCATTTCTTGCTTAAAGTGTAGTCTAGTCATCTGGGTTCTGAGTTCTGATACATGCTTGTGGGGTTCCACTCATGGCTATGATTTTCTTATAGGCTGGGCATGGATTAATGAGTAAAAAAGAATTGATGTAAAAGGACTTTGGGGCCTTGGAGAAAAAATGGGTTCAGATGACTATGCATCTGCTCCAATATTGGCTGCCTAATGTAATGACTTGGCAGTAGAAATTGGTTTCTAAACAGTAGAGCACCTTTAATGCATAAACTCCAGCTCACCATGACAATTTGGGTTGGAGTTGATCGTTAGTCATTAGTGAATTTAAAATGTATTTTGTTTTAGATTGTTAGTTGGTTATAAGACTAGTATGACCTACTTGTGGATTAGCTATGCCCCAATTCCTTTTTGCTTTTGTTGAGGATTTATATGAAACTTTGAAGCTTTTACCTGATGCAATAAGTAGAGAAATCTTGATGGTGGTGTGGTATTTTCTGGATGGCTCTGCGCTTGTGCAATGTTATGCCCACAAAACACTGGAGAGTAGGCTGGGGAATATAGTAGCTTGTCCTTGCCCTCATCCCTTCCTTGGCTAGATTGTGTGTTTTGTTTAGGAACTTGATCTACCCACGTGGAACCTTTCCTGAACAGTTCTGAAATTCTGAAGCTGGAATCTTGGTATGTAAACTGGTTCGGAATCAATTGTGGGATTATCTTGGCAAAGAAGTAATAATCAGCAATGAAAGCAAATCAATGGCCATAAGAAACATGCTAATTTGTGGGATAATTGAAGCCTGGTTAGTTTTTGAGAGTAGTTTTCCTGTTGTGTATTGCCATCTCTGTGTCCCCCCCTACTAAACTTGTGGTAGAAATGCTTATATGCTTTCTGAATGAGTAAAAGTGAACCTGTTATTTTAAAGGATGTTTGCTTGCAGATTGGCATTAATTTTTGTGGATTGTTGATGCTTGTATGAAACTGTAAATAAACACGATGTTATCAGTTGAAGTTTGGTCCATGGTTTTGTGCAGAACTTTCCTCACCATTTTGCATTAGCTAGTTGATGAGAAGTATTTATTAACTTGTTATTGACATCTTCTAAAGTTTGTTTATTAAATACAGAGGCACCAGTGGCTAATCTTGGCTTTCCATTTTTCTGTGACAGATCTCAGAAATTTAGGGTAGATGGCTATCCCCATGTTGGTGATATCATGAATTCCAGATTGAACAGGAATCTGCCTTTGGTGTACAGTGAAGTTCTCAAGGCGACTGATTGTCCTGCCAGTGCAAAGTGGAGTCTCCCTTGTTGGAACTGGTTTCTTGAATCTCCATGTGGCTTATTTGTGTAGTCTTGAATTTGTATAATACGCCTTAGAATGTGATGATGATTAGATACAGAGTGGTGATTAGATACAGTGGTTTGTTTATCTCAGCATGTGTACATGGCTAACTACTTCTAGTCATTTTAGTTTTAGCTACCGCCCCGTTGATTTTGTGTTAGCAGATGCAGGATTCATTGGTGTTATAGAAGAGATACTCTGATTCATGCTCATGAAGTTGTTATAATGGCCAATAATTTTTCTGAAGATTGTATGTTTGTGGTCGCGCGCAGATCATATGGCTCCACCATTCGTGCTCTCCTCAAACGTTAACAGATGTCTTGAATCAAAATTGGAATTCTTGTCCCTCATGGGCTCCAAAATTTTACTGGCTGTGGTGGATGAGAGTCGAATTCTCAGCCCGCCACGCCGCTCCAGGCGGTTCCGTGAACCTAACAACTCCGTGATTTCCTACTTATATCATCCGAGACCAGTCACTCCATGCTCCTTGAGCAATAACCTTCACCCGTCAAGTCAATAAATGCGAACTCATTAACTCAAGTTCATGCGCTTTTCAGCTCTTACAAGATGCTCCTCTTCTCTCTCACCCCTTCATCAAAACAATATCTTTCTCGTCGTCTTCTTTAGAATTTTCACCATGGTCGGGTCTGCAATCATGGAGAGACAGCCCATTAAACAAGAACCGGATGGACCACAAACACCTCCCTCGTCAATTGACACCAAATGGACCTCACTGGACTGTGCTTCATCTCTTGCATAACTCGGTGCACTTGTTGTTTCTACTAGTGACCCTCTCTCAAAATCCACAATTGATCTTTATTTTAGTGCTTCCGAGTTTTGTGTTAGTATGGTTTATTTATCAGTTACTTCCGTTGAACTATTTTCTAGCATCACGAAGAAGAGATATTTTTATGGTGTACATTAGTGCAGGCATAGCTTTGACATTATCAAGTTCATGTCAGTGGGACTGGGATCTGTTGCTTTCAATTTCAACAAAGAGTTGGAAAGTTGAGGATTCACTTCCATCTATGCTGTTTTTTAAAATGCAATTAGCTTAATTTTCTCGCAAAAGAAAAATGCTATTACCTTTGGATGTTCCAGAAGTAATTTGGGCAGGGACTTGATGATTTATTGTTTGGATATTACTCGTTGATCGAATTGTTATCCAATTATTGTATGTGAAACGTAATTGTTTGAGTTGTTGAATTGGTGGTTGGATTCTTATGGTGATTTCTAGATATCCCTGAAGGAAATTCCAGCTTCTAAAGATCCATGCTTCCCTCCTAATGCTCACATGCTTCATAATATTTTTCACATTAAAAAATAAAATAAAATAAAAATTTTCAGTATTTTATCATGAAATAATATTTATTGCATTGTAAATTATTATAATGTAATGATATTTTAGCAATTCACATTAACAATCAATAAAGTGAAAAATAAATGACAAAATGATCTTTCCACGAGATTCATCTAACATCATCAAATTAGCTGAGGGTAATAGTAAAATAGCTTTAGTACCCTTAAAAAAATCAAACTAACATCCAAGGGCTTTTCAATTTTTTTATTATTTTCAAAACATTAAAATAACAAAAGCACCTTTAAAAGCAAAAATTACTATCACCTTCAAGGTGTTTTTTTTTTAAAATATTTTTTTTTTGTTATAATCAAGAGCGTTGTTAAATATTTTTTTATGGTTTTTTTTTTTGTTATAATCAAGAGCGTTGAGGGAAAACTGGGTATTTTAGTAAATGTAAATATTATTAGAAAAAATAACTGACGCGTGCATTGCATGCATCAGTGAATGGCTGGTATTCGTGAATTTTGAACGGTGTGTGCGACATTTCCTAGCAGCCAAAACCTAGCTTTCGAGGTGGCGTTCGAATCTACTTAACAACCTCTTTGTGCTTAGGAGGGCATGTGGGGAACAGACCTTCGGTTTGGCTCTAGTGGCCTTTTCCTTTCTTTTTCTCTCTCCTTAATTCTATTGCGAAACCCTCCAATTATTCCAATGAGCCATTCAATTTGGTTTTTCTGCAACTTTGATTTATGTCCTTTAGGTTACTATTTATTTTTTTGAAAATAATTTGTAACAATGTTTCGACTAATGGCTTGACATAAGTTTTTAACAAGACTTTATGCAATATTCTCAAGAAAGTGGTGAGTCCTTGAAGAGGGACTGGCATGATAGAATTAGAAAAGTAATTTGAGCTTATCATACTACATCTTAAACGCCAATTCAAGCTGCTCTATATTCCTTGGTATATGAGATTGAAGTTGTTCTTTCACTAGAATGTTAAATTCTGTCTTTGAGAATTGTGATCCAAGGACTTTCTAATGAAGACAACGTTCGTCTACACTTCAAAGAGCTTGAAGTTTTAGATTAAAAGCGTCTTGAAGTACAATAACGTTTAGAATGTTATCAAGCCTGACTTTACAGAGCTTTCAATAAGAAGATGCGACCATGCTCATTCCAAGTTGAAGATCTTGTCTTCGCAGTATAACACTTGATAATCACATTGAAACACAAGGGCAACAAGTTCCACCCCAAGTAGGATGGCTCTTATTTGGTTTAAAAAGTCTAAATCAATGGAGCTTATAAAATTATTGATGAAAATGGATTAAGGATTTGACTTATTAACAATAAATTCTTAAAGAGATACTATGCTTGAAATCTGATGTAGCTACTTACTTGCATGAGCTAAAATTACAATTTAGCTAGTATGCCAAACTTCAAGCCTGTTTGTGAGGTCAAGATAACCTCATATAAAAGAAAATGAATAAAACAAAGGAGGTCAACTCTTAAATAAATTAAATAATGAAAAATAAAACTAAAAACAAATAATTAAAAAAACATTGAAAAAAATCTACGTCAAACAAATAATTAAAAAAAACATTGAAAAAAATCTACGTCAACTGAAGCTAACTTGACTAACCCGTTACTTAAGATATAAGATTATGATAACCCCATAAAAAAGTGAAAAAAAATCATGAACTGAAGGCCTAATAACCTATATCCAAGGAGATTATGATGACCCGTTACTGAAGGCCTAATAACCTATATCCAAGGATAAAATTAAAAAAATAAATTCAAAACGAGTCATTCTTTAAAATTCATGATCCAGATCATGGGATTAGGTTGCTTCATCGAAGCCAAACTCATAAAAATTAGCAAGCAAAATTTCCAGTTATCTAAAATAAAAAAATAGTAATAAAAAGAATGAAGATCGAGTCTAGTATAAAAATTAAATGTAATAATATAATACGAGATGAAATTAAAAAAATAAATTATATTAAGAAAATGATAAAAAAAAATCAATTAAAAGAATGAGGGCTATATTTGATAGATGAAAAATGAAATCGAATTGTGCACACAACTTATTCATGGTTTTATTATAGAATTCATTTTCTTATCAGTTATGATATATCTCGATATCATATAACGATAAATGATGTTTGTTTGAATGAAATTTACAACTGTCTCTTTCTTGACCTCTTTTAATATTGCAGCTTGTGCCCACTTTGAGAAGTAATATGTTGTGGTCAATATGTAAAGATACCCCCAATGTTTTTTAATAATGGTCCTACCACATCAAGTTCCCAAGCACTAAAGGACTGAGAAGCAATTGTCGGGTGTAAAGGCTCAAGTGGTTGGTGGATCAAATGAGCATGCAATTGACAACTTTGACATTTTCTAGTATAATCTATGCAATCTTTCACCATTATAGTCCAACAGTACCCTATTCTTTTGATTTAGAAGTGAAGTTTAGGACTTGATTGGTGCACTTTATAGATCCTCGATGTGTTTCTTTTTTTTTTTTTTTATGGTTTCTTCTTCTTCGAGACAACACAAAAAGACCCTATAAAAAAATGTCGATAAAGAGTGTCTTAGAAGTATATGAAGCATGAAGCTCTTTGCCTCACCTATCTTATGACATAAGTTTCTAGTTAGCTTACCATGTCTTAAATAGTCAATAAGCTGCTGACGTCAATCTTCTTTTTCAATCTCATAAATAGAAATTACACTCATTTGTTCCTTTTCTTCTATGTCATAAATTATTGGTGGAATGACCCATGTTTGGCATACAATGATTTTTGTTTCTTCAGTAAATGATGCTAATATTGACATCGGTTTGCTTATTCTCTTTTCCTATCATTAGTTTTAGTTCATACTTGTAATATGGAACGAATTCTAGCTTCTTACCTTCATAAAATGAGAGAAGTTATCTGATGACTTATTAAGTATTCCATGTGTCCCACTTGATTTTTGTAGTGAAGTTACTTATAACTTTAGTTTTAGAGCTAGCTCTTGTACTCTTTTTGCATTTGAAGTTGATGTCAGCTTAAGAATCAGCTTAGTTTATGCATACAACTCGATGATGAATTTTGTTTTCAATGGCGAGGTAAGCAAATCTTCAATGGTATGTTAGTGAATTGAATTAGTAGTCTTGTTGCTTCTGAAAGCTACAATGATGCTTCCTAGTTTCCATTAAGAGTTTGTTGAAAGTTCTTTCATGAAGGAAAGAGATGAGATGTAGAGAAATCCTTAATGGAGTCGTCAGAAATTTGTAGACATAATTTTAAGCACCTGAAATTAAACAAGCATACGTGTACAAATATATAATTTTATTACATATATAACCGAGTACAATTTCTATTAAATATTCTTTCAAAAGTATAAGACGATACTCTAATTCTTCCATTGAATTTGATATATGGTGACTTGATTTATTTGTTAAATCAAGCCAAGATTTGTGCTTTACAAGAATTTGAATTTAGATGTATATTGTGAAGCAAGATTTGATAATTTGAAACTTTAAAGAGTACTTTTGATTTTTCTTTAGAGTGTTATTAAAGAACTTTTATAAGGCGTTTAAACTTGATCCAATATAACTCCGTTCTTTGTAGACTTCGAACATAGATAAAGAAAGCTTAAGAGCTTTTGAGAGAGATTCATTGCTTGAAGAATTTGTCTTAAATAAAATTTTTATCTTTAAGAATTTTTTTTTTTTCTAGGTTTAGGCCATCTATTTATAAAGGTTTACAAGGACTCTCATGTTTTTTATTGGTTGATATTTATTAATGGGATCTTGCATTTATGATAAAATATCTAGAATATCTTATTTTAAATGTTAACTTTTCATTAGTCAAGAAATATATAAAGGCTCATTTATTTTTCATATAATTTATTTATATTTTATTTTATCTTTTCATGTAAAAATAAAATTAAAAAAAAAACAAATGATGAAATTTGATTGGTAAAGAATTTTTGTTTCTACATTGAGATTTCTTGATTCTATTTCACCCTTTAGTAATTTTAATACAATATGTGATCTGGGTTTGGTCTATATATATATATATATATTTTGTAATGTTGTATTGTACATTTGTATTTTTTATATATATATATATTGTAATGTTGTATTGTACATTTGTATTTGAGAATTTAGGTCTATCCTGTGGTGTCCATGTTGTTTGTGCATGGGCTCCGGAATTGATCAAGGCCCCCATTCATGTCATGGGGGATTGATCAAGGCCCCCATTCATGTCATGGAGTGGTTCACTTCTCAGATACCTTGTTGATTTTCTGATTCTACTGAACATACCTTCGTCATGTAGTTTTCTTGGGTAATATTATTCTCAGTACTCAGTTGTGGTTTCTGTTTGTAGATTTGGATTCTTCATCTCTCTCTCTTTTATGTGTTTTCTTGTTGGATATTGAGTGGAGAGAGAGGAAATTTTTAAGGTATGATTCATGAGATGATACTTGTGCAGATCTGATATATTGATTTTCCTGTGATTTTGGACTGTTTGTGAATCTGAGCTCGAAGAATATTTTTGATGTTATCTTTTTGTCTCCCATAATTTCTAGGAACTGGTGCTGATTATCATCTGTGGATAACAATTATTGGTGTCGAAATGTATCTGCAACTGAAGGGTTACAAGCAGAGTAGTTTTATTGATAGATTTAAAGCAGAAACTTGCCTGTGAGGTGTCTAATATGTTCTGCTTTTCTAGGAGAGCATCAAGGCATGATTTAAAGCTTTTAGAACATCAAGGCCTTTCTCATCTTTCTTGTGATCATCAAGCTTCCAAGAACTATCTTTCTGCTAAACCATCCCCTTGTGTTCTTCACACCACTAAGAACTAGCCACTAAATATTCATCCTCCAGAGCTTTTAAAGATGAGGACAGCATTTTTTTCCTTCGAAAAATAGGGCAGAAAATTAAATTATTAATTGAAACAATCGGCAAACTCGAACTCCAAATTTATTGCTAGAATATGTTAGACATCAATACTATATTTTAGTATTGAACACTAGATCTGACAAAGCAACAAAATTATTGATGGAGCTCCCATTTGGTCCAATGGCTTTCTTTGCGAGTTGTTGAAGTGTTCTTATGTTCTCCCTCATTTTCTCCCCCGAGTCTTGTGAAAGAACTTTATCCAAGCTATTTAACACTCCATGCTTTCTAAAGACTCCATCCTCAACCTGGAGACCAATCTTCCACGCATCCTCTACCATGCGTCCATTGAGCCTTTGATCGCCAAAAAATGGCCTACAAATCATGGGCACCCCTCCTGCTATGCTCTCAAGCAATGAGTTCCATCCACAGTGAGTTATAAACACCCCTACTGCTTTGTGAGCCAAGACTTCCAATTGAGGAGTCCATGGTACCACAAGTCCCTGTGATGTGGTTCTGTCCAAGAATCCAGTGGGCAAATGTACCTTCGAGTTGTCCTTCAGTGACCATATAAATGGTACCCCACTTGTCTCTAAGGCCTCAGCTAGTGCCACAAGTTCATGTGGTGGTGGTGTTGTGATGGATCCAAAGCTAAGATATGCCACAGAAGCAAGTTTTTGCCTGTCAAGCCATGTTATGCAACCATATGTGTCTGCCGCTGGTGGTGCTGGTGAAATCATATTGAAGGGTCCAATGTTGAGAAATTCTTTGAATCTAGACTTCAAGTCCCTTGTTATCCTAGGGTCTAGCTCTTCAAATGAGTTAATGAACACTGCAGCTGCTTGCGGCAACGCTCTTCCCATTTTATGCAGCATGTTTGGAAAGAACGCTTCTAAGTTTCCGAAGAGTACCCCTTCTGGCAAATCACGGATTCGAATTTTGGACATTCCTGGAATCAAACTTAGCAGTTCATCTTCATGCCCTGCCACACCTGTATTTACACAATTAGATTGTTAATTTCTCTCCAAGAAACTAGGATCAATATTAACCAATGCGTAAGTTAATCTGATTGGCAAGGTCCTGGAACATGGTTTTATATTGATGTCTAACATATTCTACCACTAAAATTTGATTTAATTGGAAGTAGGTACCTCCGACTCCAAAAGTATCCCTGATGAGATCAGTGTAGACATGAGCAGAAAGTGAGGTAGGTCCTGCAGTCCAAAAGGGCAGCCAAATCACCCCTATCTCTTCCGCCATCTCACCAGCGAACCAAAAGAAGGCATCACTCACCAAACAACTCACCTTTCTCCCTGTATCTGATGCAGCTACCTCCATGGCCTTCTTAAAGCTATTAGGAGCTGACTTCATGAACAGCTCAATGTGCTCTTGAGGCTTCCCAGAAAACACGTAGCCCTCAGGGACACCATCCCACACGTCGTATGCTTTGATGTTCGTGTTTTGCTTGTAAATGGAGAAGATGGAGTTGTTGGACTGTTGGGTGCTGAAGAAAGAGAAGTGTGTGTTTGGGGAGGAAGTGGCGAGGCGGTGGATGATGGCAAGTAACGGAGCCGCATGGGAGGAGAATGGGAAGGCAAGGACTGCAACATGATCAGGGCCGGCGCTGGTTTGAGGCATTTTTAGGATTAGTTGAGGCATGAGTAACCATGTGCAATGCATGCATTTATAAAGAACGAAGGACGGAGAAGGTTGTCGAAATTGTTACCTGTACTGTATGTGCACAAAACGTAGCAGGAAAGACTGCTCTACACAGGGAAAAGTTTGGCTAACAACATGTTGTCCACTGACAACAAATCACCACCACATGCCTGCATCCCCCAGGTAGTTAGATTATCATTGCTGACCAGTGGTTGGTTGACTAATGCGTGAGAGATGGCAGCTGAGTGCAAAACACGCGCTAACCCCCAAGACAGGGCCGCCAATGCTACAATGAGTTGTTAAATTTAGCATGACTCGGTGAGCTTATTGGAAGGAATGACTGGGTCATTAATGGATGAAAAATAAATATACCAAAACAATTCTAGTATTCAGCTACTTGTAAAAGTTGAGTTGTATCTATGAATATCTTTAGTATATTAATTATAATTTTTTTATCATTATATTATATTTTTCTTTGTTCAATTTGATCGTAGTAATCCTCGTTTTCAATTCAATTCCATGTTGTTTAATTCATGAAGATTTTTTTATTCACATCAACAATATTATCAAGTTAAATATGTAATCATTTGAAATGATTTTTTGATAGAATTATTATTTGGAATGATGAGTGAAGTAGAGTGGCTTAAATAAATTTTATTATGTTTATATAAATATTCGTTATCTAGTTTTAATTAATATAATTAGGATATTTGGTAAAGTTTTATTTTTAGATAAAAGATTAATTACTCTAAATTAAAATATAAAAATCATCAATGCTATCCTACCACGACAAAGCTGCTATATGTTTATTTTTTTATAAAAAAAATATTGTAACTCATGCTTTATATCATGTTATTAGCAAAAAGAACTTACAGTATAAGGGAATGGTAATATAGAAATGCCTTGATAGATTGTAGATCTAACCAATAAAATTATTAATTTATCTATTATTTATTTTAAAATTGATTACGGTGTCTCGGTCTTTTTATATATTTTTTTGCATAATATAATTATTTCATTTTATTTAAAAGCAAACAATTATTTAAATTAAAATTATAAGCTTTTTTAAAATTTCGCTTTTCACAGCATAGTTAAATAATTTTATTATTTTTAAAATCAAAATTTTTTTAACTTGTTTTCAAGGATTTATTTATATATTTATCCTAATTTTTTTATGATGATTATGTAATATGAGAAGTAATATGGTATTTTAATAAATAGTAAAAATAATAAAATAATTGGTGTGTCATTGTACGTTCTAGCAAGTAAGTTGTCGTGTTATGTTCAATTAGTGCTTGTAGTGGCTTATGATGGCAAAAAATGAAATTCCTTGGTGTTTTTTGAATGTTCATAGTATGGTATATATTTTTGGGTAATGTGTGTAGCAAAAAAATTTTATTAATTTTTTTATTTTCTCTCTCTTCCTTACTTTTCTCTCATGATCTTCTAAAATTTTACAGTAACACCCTGAATTTAAAAAAGAAATTGGAGATCGATGATTGGACAATTAGAGATTAGGCTCTATTTTTTTTATAAAAAAAATCTATATGATATTTCATTAATTTAAAAAAAAAATTTAGATTATCTTTGTAACTTTGTATTTTCCAATGAAGCTTTCTCATATAGCAAACCATTTCATTTGCTAAAAGTTGAGCCTGTTTATGTTTTCTTATATGCTTCAACCTTCTTTGACTTTGACTGAGGAAGCGATCGAAACTAAATTCATAATTGAAAAATAAAAAATAAAAAAGGACTCCAACATGCATTGGCTTGTTCATTAGATCATTCGATACAACTCGCTCCAACACTTTTGTTCCCAACACAAAACCGGTCAACTTTGTCTTCTGCTACAATGAACTTGCATTCTTCCATGTAATCACCACCCAAAATTATGATGCTTGAATTTAATTTCTATTGCTGCTCATGTGTTTAAAACTCTCTCTCTCTCTCTTTGATGCAAACTAGAATGGAACTCACACACATTCCAACACACAAGGGTTTTTTAATCTATAATTCCACAGAAAAATAGAAAAAAGAGAGATATTTGAGTTAACTACTCAAAGAATTTTTTTTTCAAGCGAAACTTGCCTATTGACACGACCCAAAGATTGATGTCTCCTCCCAAGTGTAGGAGTGTCAAAGTAATAATAACCCGGCAAGACCGAGGTCGAACCATAGGGAGGTTAATTGTATAAGTTATAAACAACAACAATAGTAATAACAACAATAACAACAATATTATTATTATTATTATTATTATTATTATTAGTAGTAGTAGTAGTAGTAGTAGTAGTAATAAAGAAGAATAAGAAAAAGAAGAAGTTGATGAGAACTTTAAGATGAAAGATCAATATAATGGTTAAACAATGATAACAACAAATATCAAGGTTAGAGGATCCACTAATGGTATGTCAAACAAGTATAGTATAAACTCTTAT
>NW_011499921.1:789159-789632 GCF_000495115.2 Populus euphratica | reverse complement strand
TACAAGATTCTTCTCTTTACACCTGCTCAAAACCTTTTCTAAGTTAGTCAAACAATCATCAAATGATCGCCAAAAACAGAAAAATCATCCATAAAAATCTGAAGAAAATGTTTAACCATATCACTAAATATACTAAGCATGCATTTTTGAAACGTGGCTGGTGATTACATAATTATTGATAACATTGTCTACCTAAAACATTATTGATAATGTCAGAATTTGAACCACTTGACAACATGAAAGTTGTAGGAAATTATCTCAGCATTCCAAAAAGAAAATGGAGGTTATTTGGACTTTTAGAACTCCAGATATGAGCCAAAAACTGAACAATCTTCGGGTTGCAGAACAGATTTAGACTTCTTTGTTGTTGCTATAATTTGGACTTGAAAATGGCATTTTTTAAATGTTGAGCTCCATATGAAAGTTGAAGGCCTATGTCTTACCTTTCCATCCATATAAAGTAGACCTAAATC
>NW_011499921.1:773541-786761 GCF_000495115.2 Populus euphratica | reverse complement strand
ATTATTATTACTACTACTATTATTATTATTATTAATATTAGTATTATTAGTATTATTATTATTATTATTATTATTATTATTGTTATGATTATTATTATTGTTGTTTTTATTGTTATTGTTATTGTTGTTGTATTATTGTTATTTATAATTTGTACAATTAACCTTCCTGTGGTTCGACCCCGGTCTTGCCGGGTTATTTATTACTTCGACACTCCTGCACTTAGAAGAAGACATCAATCTTTTAGTCGTGTAAATGAGATTTTCAAAAACATGTTATAATTGACATTTAGAGCCAGTATATAAAAGTTATAACCTAAAAAGTCAAGCCATTTTTATTATGGGTGCTCTAAGCGATCCAAATATGAGCTTGACACCTTGTTCGCATCATCCTCCTCATACTATGAAGAATTCGACCATGAATTCAATAGATCTTCATCCTCTAATGATGATTCTATATGGAAAGGAACCAGGTGCTTTACATTAAATACATCTGCTGTATGAATATGACTAAGCAGCTTGAGGCGATAAGAATTTGAATTAATTTTCTCAATAATCTCCACTGGACTAATTTTTCATATGGACAGTTTATTATACTTATCTATAGAAAAATGATCCTTCGTAAGCACGGCCCAAACAAAGTCACCTACCTAAAAATCAATAAAACGTCGCTTTCGATCTGTATTTATTTGAATTGGGCAGTAGAGTCCAGCAAGTTCTGTTGAGTAAGGTTGTAAATGTCCTACAATTAGGTGACAAAATCCTCTGCTTTGCGATTAACTTTGGCGTTGCTTGAGAGATTAACTAGGTTAAGTGGGCATTGTGGGAGAAGTTCGTGCACAATTTCAAAGGGGTTGAACTTGGTGCTACGATTGACTGCATGGTTATGAGCAAACTTTGTCTGGCCAAACTTCTTATCCTGAGATTTTAATTGAACATCAAACTATGAAAGAGGTTACCTAACAACCTGTTCACCACCTCGGTTTGCCCATCTAACTAAGGGTGATAAGCACTGCTGAAGTTTAGGTGGGTCTTAACCATCTTCCAAAGGCTCCGCCAAAAATGTCTTAGGAAACGAGTGTCCTTATTCGACACAATTGACTCCAGTAGCCCATACAGCTGATAAACTTCTTGAAATAACAACTTAACCACGTTAACAACATCTGTCATTTTCTTGCACAGGATAAAATGAATCTTTTTTTAAAACATGTCTACCACTACAAAAATGGAGTCGAATCCTTATTATGTACGCAGGAAGCCTAGAACAAAATCAATACTGATGCCAGACCACGGTCGTATTGGAACAGAAAGTGGCATGTACAAATCGATATTAGTGGCTTTTCCCTTGGCAACTTGACAAACCCAACATCGATCAACAAAATGACCAACCTTCTTCTGCATTGATGGCCAGAAGACACGGCTACCAGTAAGTAAATCTGATCTCTTCCCAAATATCCCTCTCCATGCAGCTCTTATATGATTTTGGCTCAAAGACTACACTCAGGTATACACAATTGGGTGCCTTTGAAACAAACTCGTCTTGAAGAACAAAGTCAATTTGCTGGTTGTTTTGAATTTTCTCTATCACAGTAGCAAAAAAACATTCAAATGCATATAACTTTTGAAAGGAGTCGAAACCCAATACCTTGACACACATGTTAACTAATAAATTTTTTCAATAACCGATGGTGTCGACCACTTAGTTCAGTGTACCCATCTTGAATGTGATGACAAAAATGAATTGTTATAAGTACATAGCCCAAGATGTATGTTGAGATGAAATCTTATCTTAATTCCCCGTATGTTTGAAGGCATCATGATAAGTAAATAGGACAAACTCCTAAAGAAACAGATAATGTCACCATTGCCATACTACTTAAACTATTATATAAAATTTAATGTCATAAGTGTTATACTATAATTTTTCCCCAGAAAGTTTCTCACTGAAGAAGGCAACAGACCTGCCATTTTGGCTCAAAACCACTCTGATTACTAACTTTAATGCGTCACAGTGTAGCTCAAATGGATTTGAAAAGTCTGGTAAGACAAGTATTAGGGTAGTGGTAAATCGTTCCTTGATTTTTTGAAATGTTATTTCGGCCTCAGGTGTATATGCAAGCTTGTTATTGCTTTCTTATACAATCAATCACTGGGCCATTATACCACTAAAGTAGGGAATGAAGCGTTAGTAAAACGATGCCAAACCATGGAAACTTCAAACATTAGTCATGATTTGCTACTGTGGCCACTACTTGACAGCTTTAATTTTTGAATTGTCTATTAAAAGACCCTTAGACAAAACGATGTAACCTAAGAATAAGACCCGATCAATTAACACATATTTTTTTGTTACTGCGAAGAACTTCTTCCCAAGTAACACGGTCAAAACTTCTTGAAGATGTTGTAAGTGCATTCTAAGATCACTTGCATGAATGTGATTGGGCCATTACATAGCCCAAATGGCATGACAAATCGCTCGAAAAGTCCTTCCTAGGTTTTGAAGGCCGTTTTCCATTCATCTCCTAGTCAGATACGGATCTGGTGATACCTATATTTCAAGTCCAACTTTTTGAATATTGTGGCACCATTTAACTAATCTTTTTTTCAGGGTTAGAAGGGCAGGCACTGTGTATGGGCTAAGACTCTTTCGAATATGCCCTTTTGTTAGCAATTCCTCTATTTGGCGCCGTAACTCTTCTACTGCTTTGGACTCATCCGATAATGAGGCCTGTTGGATAAGTTGGCATCTGAAACTAGATCAATTTGATGTTGAATGTCCTTTACCAGAGGTAGGTTCTCAGGAAGCTCAGCTAAAAATATATCTCAAAATTCCTACAATAATGACTTCACACTGCGTGGAATAGTACCAACCTCAACTTTCATTCTTCCGATCAGCATATTAACCATTTAAAATTCTCTAATTTCCATTTATTTTATTTTATTTTATTTTATTTTTTTTTTATTTACATGAGGTGTCCGGGCCAGCTTACGCACACCACGACTAATCCCTACGGCCCACTGAACATCCTGCAAGCCCAGTGAGCAAGTAAGGCACCGCAGGGGTGACAGGCGTGCATGGTAAGATTCGAACCCAGATGCAGAGGAAGGGGACAAGCCCCTTCCACCACTAGGCCAGAACCTCACTTGCAATTGAACTTAGCTATTGTTAATAAATTATTGTTCTCACTTGTTTGAACTTAGCCATTGTTAATAAATTATTGTTCTCACTTGTCGAAATGTCGCCTGTAATTTCCCTATTTGGTAATAACATAACCTTGATAGAATTAATCATGAAAATACACATATTCAAGAACCCATTGTACATCATATGTCGATCGTATAACCATGTTCTGCTCAATAATAGATCACAGACGTTCATGGAAACCATGTCACACCAAATATGATCTTTATATGTTGCGCTTACTGAAAAAGATACCAAACTGTGTTTGGATATTGTAACATCATTCCTCTTATCTAGCCATGTCAATTTATAAGGTTGAGGATGTGATTTTGTTGCCATGTGTAGTTTACAGACCATCTTATTTGACACTATATTCTCACAGTTACCTGAATCAATGATGAATCGACATACTTTCCCACTAATTGTGTAGATGGACTGGAATACATTAGTACATAACTAGTCATCCTTTGCCCCGTGTGGTGCTAAATAGCTGCGTCAGATCATTAATATTGGTCATGTATCCCCTTTTAAACGCTCCTGGATTACCACTATATTGCTATAAATATCTCAGTTTCAACACCAACATCTTCACCTGGGCAATATCCCAAACACCTCTTGTGAATCATCAATAATGGACCATCGTTTCCCTTTAGACACTCCTCATCATAAACTGGTTCTACCTCAACATCGCCCTCTTGTTCCCTGACAATTTCTTTGACATCCGTAAATAATCCCCTTCGTTGTCCTTTCTTACACTATGAATATGTGTCCTGGTTCTCCATAATTAAAACAATGAAAACCTGAGGTTGGTATTGTTATGTGTATAGGTACAATAGGCTTTGCAATAGTAGATGGTGGAACGATTGCTCGTCCGTTGCTACTGCTATTTGCACCACTTGTACCGAAACCCCTGAAATTCATACTCCATGTTCATCTGCTGTTGTTACTTGTACCCACACCAAAACCCCTAAAATTCACACCCTTCATATTTCTATGCACCAGTTGTTTCTCTAGTTGTACTGCTCTCTGGTGGGCATCCGACACACTTAACACATCAAACATATTAAAGACATCTTGGAATTGAATCTGTAACCCTCCAATATACTGCACAACCCACAACTCCTTGTCCTTTACAATTGCATCCCATGACACTGACTAATAGAACTCTGTTGTGTAGTCATCAATTGAGCGATTTCCCTACCTTAGATTTTGTAACCGTTGGTAGAGTGTTCGTGTGTAGTTGTATGGTAGAAACACAAAATGCATGTGTTTTTTCATCTTGTCCCAGAATGTGATCTTGCTTTTCCCTTGTAGAGTCCTTGTTTTTTTTTTTACTATTGCCACTAAGCCCATGCCCGACCTCTTAGCCTTATTGTAACCAGTGTTACCTGTCTGTCTTTTGAAACCTGTTTAAACTCTAAAACTTCATCTACTGTATTGATCCAGTCAAGGTACTCATCCGCTTGCAAACCACCATGGAACTTTGGTGTTCGACCTTGAGGCCTGACTCCCAGCACCTCAATTCATCACTCGACTGTCTCATCTATGCTAGTTAAGGGGTGAATGGATTTTTATCACCTTCGGACTCCTTTTCCACATCTTGGGAATTCAAATCCTGATGGTGAACCATCGATGCTGCCAACTACTGTGTTAATGTCTTGACTTGCTATTGTAGTCGTGCAATCTTATTATGCTCGTAGACTTCATCCAACAATTGTTTATGAAGGTTTAGTAGGTTTGTGCGTCTCTTTAGTGCTATAACGACGATAACTGACTGAGATCTGATACCAACTTGATGCAGACCAGAATGGAATTCACACGCGTTCTAACAGACAAGGGTTTCTTCGATCTATAATTCCGCCGAGAAAAAAAAGAGATATTTGAGTTAACTACTCAAAAAAGTTCTTTTTTTTCATTAAAATCTGCCCATCGTAAAGTTATTACAACCAAATAAATAGAAAAACTAAACTCTTAGACTTCTAAAACAACTCTATTAAATTGTGAAACAATCCCAAATTAATTAAAAAAAAAGCTAAATGAAAAAACAGAAAAAAAAACTCCAACTACCGTGCAAGAAACTTAAAGTGCCCAAATGACAAATGACAAGCTAAATGACCCTTCAGGCCTAATCCAAATACAAGCATGGAGAACACATCTTGGGCTTTCCGAAAACATGTTATAATACATATTTGGAGTCCGTATGTGAAAGTTACGACCCAACAAAGTCAGCCCTTTTGTTTTGGATGCTCTAAGCGATCCAAATATGAGCTTGCCACCTGGTCCGCATCTTCTACTTGCTTTCCATTCTTGCAGTGGCTTGTCTCGTATCCACCAGCATTCTTCCCCGCGCCAGGTTGGTGTTGCCCAATAACAAGATCTTTGGTTGCTTGAGCAATCTCCACTATAGTTTGGCCAACGGCGCCCTGTATGCTGCTGCCAATCCTGTTGTTCTTGTTAATCGCCTTCAGGGGAGACTTGCTCGCTGAATTTCTTAGTGATGCACGTTTCTTCTGGCCCTTGACCTCCTGTTGCATGAACTTGTGATTCTTCTTTGTATTCTCTTCCTTAGAAACTCCTCTAATCATCCTCAATCAGGCAACATATATTCAATTTATATTTCAAGTACTACAAATGTAATAAACTAGTCCACATTTTCAATTTCAATTAGAAAGACAGAGTTTAATCCATCAATTTCAATATTGGCCTGTAGTGGCATTCCTTGCATTGAAGCCAACGATGTCGAAATAGAACATCTATTCAAGATATTAAAGAAAAATTTGCATTACAGGAAATTGCAGTTAAAAGAGCATCGTAAACTTCACAATGTGAATCCAACCCCTGCTAAAACAACTCCTAGACACACTATTTCTCTAACTGTAGCTCTCCTTCAGCTGCTTTTCGGGCCTCAAGCTCTCTCTCGGCCTCCTCTTTTTTCCAAGCTGTATACTCCTTCATACTCTCACCACTTTCCGTAGCAGTCTGTTTAGCAGCACCCAACGGCTTGCCTACAAGCTCTGCAGTCTTTTGACCAGCATACTCTGCTGCCCTTGCGGCTGCCTTGCTCCCCTCCACTGCTTTCTCAGCTGTGTAATGAGCAGCAGTCCATCCAGCTGCAGTGGCCTTGTCTTTCACATCCACAGCCACTTTATCTACATAATTAACAGCTTCTTTGCCACTTTCCACTGTCACATCTTTAGCTCTCACTTCCTTCTCTGCAACATACTCTGACGTTTGCTTGGCCCCTTCAAAAATGGTGTCTTTTGCTTGTGCTCCCTTCTCTGTTACATACTGGGTAAATTTCTTAGCCCCTTCAACTAGAGTGTCCTTCATCTGTGCTCCTTTCTCTGCAAGAAAATGGGTAGTTTTTTGAGTCTCTTCAACAACAGTGTCCTTTGCTTGTACTCCCGTCTCTGCTATGAACTGAGTAGTTTTTCTACCCCCTTCGGCTGCAGTGTCCTTTGCCTGTGCTCCCTTCTCTGCAGCATACTGGGTGGATTTTTGAGACCCTTCAACTACAGTGTCTTTTGCCTGTGCTCCCTTCTCTGCAAATTTCTGAGCTCCTTCAAGGACAGTACTCTTCGCTTGAGACGCCTTCTCTTCAATCTGTTGACATGATTTTTTAGCCCCTTCCCAAATAGAATCTTTGGTTTGTGAAGTCTTCTCCGCTGCAGTATCTTTGGCTCGAGAGCCCTTTTCTGCCAGATTACGGGAAGTTTTTTGAGCCCCTCCAAGAACAGTATCTTTTGCTTGTTCAACCTTATCCGCAACAGCGTCTTTGGCTCGTGCAGTTCTCTCTGCGACAATGTCTTTGGCATGTGTAGCCTTCTCCACAGCAATGTCTTTGGCTTGTGCAGCCTTCTCTGAGATAATGTCTTTTGCTTGTCCAGCCTTATCTCCAGAAGTTTCTTTCGCTCGTGCATCCTTCTCCGCAGCAGTGTTTTTGGCTTGCATAGCCTTCTCTTTGCAACCCACAACTTGGCTAGCCTTCTCTTTTTCTTTCTCATATCTTTCTTCAGGTGCTTTTAAAGCCTCCAATGAATTCTGTTGTGCCGTTCCTCTTAACTTCGTAATTTCATCTAGAGAAAGTTCTTGCTCATTATTTTGTTCACCATTCTTTTCTTTTCTACCACCTCTCTCATCTTCACCTTTCACTTCAAATTTCCCAACAGAATATCCCTCTCTTGCTTTCCTTTCTTGTTCTTCTTCCCTTCTTTCCCTTTCTTTATCACTAGAAACATTTGTCCTAGCTCTCACTTTATCAGCAAGGGACTCAAACTGCGCTTCCATTTTATTGCCACCTTCAGTACTCAAGCTTTCCATGACACCAACAAGGACAACCGACTCTTTTGGTTTCTCAATCAAAGACACAAAATGGTTAGCTATTTTTGGGACTCTCTCTCTCTCCACAGAAAACTCTTTCTCACTAGTAGTATTCTCTCTCCTTGCTTGCTCAGATGCCATAGTTGCTAGTGTTTCAAGAAAGTAACTAAGAAACTTGATCTCTCCGTGTTTTCTTTTGTGGGTTTTTATGTAATATTCTTGGTTTGCTGTTGGTATAGGAATGAAGAGCAAAGAGAAGATTGGCGTTAAAAAGAAGAAGGAATGGCCAATAGCGGCTTGAGGAAATGGAAGAGGTGTGCGTGCATGGAGTGGACATGTGTTGGTGCATAAGGCAACGTGTTGGAACAGTACAATGAAGAAGGTGACTCAGCTAGACAAATCATTGGTGCGTTGACACACGTAAGAGGATGTAGCTTAGGTTAGCCATTTCAGGGTGATGGATTCGTGTCTCTTTGCCATGTGTCTATGTAGGATTTAACAGAATAAAAAGCAGAGGCTAGCGATTAACACCTTTATTCTAAACTAAGCTAAATTTATTGTTGTTCCGTAGCACAATCTAAAAAGATCATAACAAAATAAAATAATTTAGGTTAATCCTAACAGATTTTAATAATTTTAAATTAATAAATATTTTATTAAATCTAAAATTTTGATTAGCGTATCAGTAACTTCTAAGACATCAATTCAACATTTTTTTTTTTGCTTTAAAGCTGTAAACTCCAAGTCTTTGTCTCAAGAATTTATATTTAATTTTAGAAAATGACTTAATCAGGATATCAGCATTTTAATTTTTTGTTTTAGAAAATGACTTAATCAGGATATAGCATTTTAATTTTTTGTTTTGTAGTAAATCAGCTATATTTCACCTTCTTTTTGTACTTCTTTTAAGAAATAGAATTTTAATTGGAAATATTTCATTTTGCCATGAAACACAAGATTTTTTGTAATTGAAATTATAGCTTGGTTGTTTACAAGAATTTGTGTTTTTTTTTTGCTCAATCTGTAGATCAGCCATCAATTTTATAATCCAAATGGCTTGATTAACGGTAGCAGTACCAGCTACATAGTCTACTTGTACTGTGAATTGAGCTATGACTTCTTACTTCTTAGAGCTCCGTGAAAAAATAGCATAATCAAAGCTATACAAAAACCTGAAATGCTCATCATTTCATCAACACAACTGAGCAATCACTATCAGAATAACCATGGAGCGTGAAGTTTTTAACTTGACAAAACATCAATCCATAGTCAATTGTTCCCTTAATATATTTGATAATTCTTTTTGCTACTTGAAAATGAATTTCAATTGCACAATGCATATACCTTGAAAGTACACTTGTAGCATTCATAATATCTAGTCTTGTTGTAAATAAGTTATATTAAGAACCCTATTAAGGTTCTGTAGAGCTTTTCATCAATCTTCGCAGCTCCTTTGTAAAATTTCTTATTTAGATTCATTAGTGTTATTGTTAGGCTGCTCTCTTTTATGTTGAACTTCTTTAGAATCTCTTTAGCATATTTTTGTTGACATATAAAGATTTCATTCTGTTTTTTTTTAACTTCCATGCCGAGGAAGAATGTCATCTTTCCCAGGTTAGTCATCTCAAAAACATCCTTCATTCCTCTTTTGAACACATCAACTGCTTCATGTTATTTCTTGTCACAAGTAAGTCATCCATATAAAAAGAAACCACAATCAATTCATTATTGACTTTTTTAAGATAAATTGTAAATTCATTTAGACTTTTTGTAAAGCTAAAGTCTAAAAAATATGCATCAATCATGTTGTACCAAGCCCTTAGTACTTGCTTTAAACCATAAGGAGCCTTTTTTAGTAAATATACTTTTTTCTCTTCTCTTTAAACGACAAAACATTCAAGTTACTTTACAAATATTTCCTCCTCCAACTATACAATTAAGAAAGCAGATTTGGCATTCATTTGGTGTATAATCCAACCATTTTGAGCAGCAAGATCAAGTAGCATTCTTATGCTATCAAGCCTAGCAACCAAAGTAAAAGTTTTAGAGAAATCCACCCCAAACATCTGAGCATATCCTTTGACAACAAGCCTTGCTTTGTATTTGTTTATCGAATTGTCAGCATTGAACTTGGTTGTATAAACCCATTTGACTCCTACGGCCTTTTTATATACAGATCTGTTCACTAGCATCTAAGACTGATTTTTCTCAATCAAAAGCTTATCCTTCATTACAGCCATGTTGATCTACAATGGCTTCTTCATATCTTGTAGGCTCAATCATTACAACATTATAACTTTAATAGATATTAGAGAGTGATATGGTTTTTGCAACAAATTCATCATCAATGTTAGCATTCTCCTCTTGGAATTTAAACTTCTTATCATTCTCCCAACTCTAGCTTTCTGATTTAAAGAATTAGATATCCCTGCTAATAATTACTTTGTTATCTTGTAAAAGATAAATCTTATAGGCTTTTGAAACTAAGTTGTAGCCTACAAAGATCTCAAATTCTTTCCTTTTTACAAGTTTGTCTTTTTTGACCTGTGGAATATAAGAGAAACAAAGACAACCAAAAATTTTTAAATTATACAACTTTTTTTTATAGCCATACCATGCTTTAAATGAAGTCTTTTGTTGCAAAGTTTTTGTTGGCAATCTGTTTAATAGGAAAACTGTTGCATTTATAGCCTTAGACCATAAATTCTTTAGCAGCCCTTTGTCATGTAATAAACACCTTGTCATCTCTGAGTGTTTTGTTTTTCCTCTCAACCACTCCATTTTGTTGAGGGGTATGGGGGCTATCAACTAGTGCTCAATGCCTTTTTTTTCACAGAACTTGTTGAATTTCTCCAAGGTATCCTCTGTTCTATTATCTGATCTAATCACTTGTATTTTGTTTGTACTTTTTTTTCTACTGAAGCTTTAAACTTCCAAAAGATATCAATAACTTCAGACTTATACTTCATGAAATAAATCGAACACATTCCTGTATGATCATTAATGAAAGCAATGTAATGGCATTCAATGATGGTGTTTTCAGAGGAGCTCCCACATTAGTATACACGGACTATAGTTTTTGTGCAGCTCTCTAGGTTTTATTTTATGGAAAACGAAGTCTTATCTACTTCTTATACTGGCAGGCTACATATGAAGAAAGTTCTTTTTCTAAATCAAGTTAGTCTTTCACAAGATTGTTCTTCTTTATAAAAAGTAGAGCTGTATGATGAAAATGCCCCAATCTTATATGCCAAAGCATTGCACCACTATTTTTGTTATATGTTGTAGCTTGCTCTTCTTCCATAAAATTCAAGGCAAAGCTTTTACTCTCCGTCTAAAATTTTAAACACTTCTCTGTTTTGTGTATAAGTAATCAAGCAAAACTTGTCTTCAAATAACGTCTTATATCCTTTCTCTAGAAATTGACCAATAATCAAAATATTTTGATTAATTTTAGAAACATATAAGATATCATAAATTAATTTTAAACCTGTGTTGCCTATGATTGTCATTGGTCCTTTACCCTTTATTACTAGAGATACTCTATTTCCAATTCTTACTTTAGAAATGGCAATTTTGTCAAGCTTTTTGAAAAGCTCTTAATCATAAGTCATATTGCTTTTACAATCATTGTATATAAGCCAGTTCTCTTTCACGCTACTGGTAACAAAGCATGATGCCATAAACAATTCCTCTTTTTCAGGTTGTTCAACAACAATCTTAACATCCTTTTATTGTTGTTGTTGTTATTAAGATTTGCATACACTTTCAATATGTCCTAACTGATCACACTTGTGACATTTTATTTTCAGCCTCCACCAGCATATACTCTGTGGATGATAAGATTTTTTATAGTAAGGACATGATGGAAATATTATGTTATTGTTGTTATTTTTGTTTCTTTGTTATATGATTTAGCAAAAAAAAACCATTTTCCATAAAACTTGCTTGTCTCATAAGTCTTCTTTGTTCTTAAACCTTGAGTGCATTTAGTAGTTCTGCTAAAGTGATGCTTAATACAGCTTTGAGTTTTCTATTGATGATGTTGTAGCTTTAAATTTTTCAAGAACTGTTATAAGAATTTTTTAAACAATTTTAGAATCAGAAAAATCAATACCAAGAAGCCTTACTTTGTTTACAATGTCAAGAAGTTTGTTAGAGTAATCCTTGATGGTTTCTGATTCCTTCACTCGTTTATTTTTTGCATTTCATATTTTTTTATTAGATTTAGAACTTGCATGCCTTTCACTCGTTCATGTTCTTCATACTCCTTTTTCAAGAAGTTTTAAATTTTATTTGTTGTTTTCAGTGTCATAATTCTAGTGAAGATTAAAGATGAAATAGCTGCAAATAAGCTAGCTTTTGCCTTTGATTTCCTTTGCCTACTCTCCTTGTGATTTTTTATTTGAGCTATAGTTAGATTGTCAAATAAAGAAGGAACCTCATATGTATTTTCAATGACTTCCCACTCATCATTAGCATCAAGGTAAGCTTCCATTAAAACATCCCATACTTGATAATTTATATACCATCACATTCAAAGAGGCTTCTGAACTTATTTTACATTGGTTAGGTTTTTTAGGAAAAATGATAAGTGTTTAAGCTTTCTCAACCTCATAGGTCTCTCAAGAAAAGAATAGGCTCTGATATCAATTTGTAAAATTTTCACAGAATAAAATGTAGGGGCTAGCAATTAACACATTTATTCTAAAACTTCACAACTTTATTGATCACTAGAGGTCTTATTTAAGCAACTCAAAAAAAAAATGCAAGTAACAAGCAGCTAAATCTAATGTTATTACATAGTAGAATCTAAGAATATTAAGCGGTTAAATCTAATGTTGTTACATAACAGAATCTAAGAATATCATAACAAAATAATGAAGATTTATGTCAATCCTAACAGATTTTGATAATTTAAAATCAACAAGTGTTTTATTAAATCTAAAATTTTTACCCCCTCCATATCAGCAGGCTCCAAATCAATAGCCTTCGAGGCAGTAATTCGAAAGTCTCTCTTCTTCTTCTTTCCAAAGACTTTCAAGACTCACTTTACTTTTCTAAGCTTTAGATCAGTTCTCTCTCTCTCTCTCTCTCTCTCTCTCTCTCTCTCTCTCTCTCTCTCTCTCTCTCTCTCTCTCTCTCTCTCTCTCTCTCTCTCTCTCTCTCTCTCTCTCTCTCTCTCTCTCTCTCTCTCTCTCTCTCTCTCTCTCTCTCTCTCTCTCTCTCTCTCTCTCTCTCTTCTTCTTTTTTTTCTTCTTCTTAGATTAGTTTAGTGTATTAAGTACTTTTTCTATGCATTCTTAAATTTGTTTTTATATATTATTTTCTATTTAAATGGAAATATTTTCAAAGTATAAATCTAAGACTTCAAGTAATAAGAAAGTGTTGATTACAAACAATTAGCTAGCTAATTTAATTTTTTTTTTATAAGAGATTTCAAATTTAAGCCTCTCTTCTTGATTTTGGCTAAAAGAGACAATTGATTTTGTGATGTTATTATTGAGAATATTTTGCTTAAGGTTATTTTAAAAAAAAATATATTTATTTTTGATATATACATATTAAAACCATCTAAAATATTCTATAAAAATATTAATATAATATTTTTAGGTAAAAATAATTTAAAAAATATATAAAGAAAAACCCTCACTAATAGCAATCATAGGATAAGTTATGGAATACAATTCATTTATATGAAGTATATTAATACTTATTACGT
>NW_011499921.1:764534-771004 GCF_000495115.2 Populus euphratica | reverse complement strand
AAACCTGCTGAAGACCTTGTTAACCACCACCCATTCCAACGGCATCCCTGCTGGGTACCTTGTTCCAAAGAACGGTTGTGTCTCACTGGCACATGACTTTGATGGCTCCATCCAATCCCTGCCCCTGTTTTGAAAGGATCACGTCGATAAATACACTGACATAGCTGTTAACATATGAATCTATTTACTCTTACAGTAGCATGTTTACTCTATCTACATGTTCGTACATTTGTAAATATATATTTATATAGGATAATATAAATTATATTTTAAAAACTTATTTAAAAATTTAAGTTTTTGAATTGAATTAATTTTTTAACATTATATCATAGCATTGATGACTACACAATCACGAATTTAAATTTTATTATTTTTATTTATTTGATAAAAATTAAACACATAATGATACAAGTCTGTGCAAGTTTCAACATCAAAACACTTTCACTTGAGAAAATATGTTAAAAAATAATATAAATCATATCTTAGAATATCATTTAAAAATTTAAGATTTTAAATTAAGATAATTTTTTGATATAATATTAAAGTCTTGATTATTAAGTGATCATGGGTTTAAATTTCACCATTATCAATTATTTGATAATAAAAATTAAACATATGATAATATGGATTTATATAAATTTTAAATTTAAAAAACTAAAAAAAAAATTATTCGAGAGAGTATTAAAAAATAATGAATATAAATTATATTTTAAAACATATTTATCGGTTAACATTTCAATATAGAAACATGTATAATGCAAAGAAACCTATGTTATTCTCCATTACCAGAATCAAAAACATAGTTGGAAAGTAAACCTAGCTAATTACACGAATAAAAAGAGAGGATGAACAGGAGAAGTTTGCTTACTCGTAATGAGTGGGAGAAATGTCCTGGAAGAAGACTTTGGTTCTAGAAGGATCAACATATCGGTTGACCCATCGAGCCCATGTGGTTAGTCCCTTGTAGAAAGCAATTAGACGGTTCATGTTTTTGTACAATTTATTCCCTTCTTGGATGTAATCCCATCTGCAAATTATATAAATATTATATCAGCCATGCTGTGATTTCTTTTATATATATGAAAATATGAGGAATGGGGTTGCGCACGTACGGCTGAGATCTTCCTGAATGAGTCCACCAATGCCAGCTGTTGAAGATCAACATGTCCATGCCTCGCCATGCCTTGCCATTGCGTATCGTGTCGAGCTTCAAGATCCGTCCTGCCTTGTTATCATTGACAAGATCTACCAGGAATGGTGTCCGATATAGTAGTATCTTGACTCCGTATTCCTGCTCAAGAAAGCACAGGCAAGCCCTTTAATTTATAGCTAACTTTAATCTTTATTTATTTTTATAATATTTAAATATGTTAATATGAATATTTTTTATTTTTTAAAATTTATTAACACAAAAGGGTGTGCTTATATGATTAGAACTCTATTTTTATATTTTTAGTGTGAAAATATAATATTTTCTAAATTGTTTTTCATTTTGAAACACATTAAAATAATATTTTTATTTTAAAAAACATCAAAATAATCTAAAATTATAAAAAAAAATAATTTAAAATAAAAATATAAAAAATTACTAAACACAATATCAAACATTACTTGTAAAAGTAAGAAAAAGTAGGTAGACTAGAAGAGAATGAAATAATACTTTTTAAGTGGTAGAAAAAAATGACAGCAACTTGGCACGTAACCAAGTTTCTACTATGCCATCTGCAGGCCACACTTCAGATTTTAGAAAGTCAACTAAACTCCGAAGATTTTTTTTTATTTTTTCAGAAGAAAACAACAAATCAAGAGACAAAAATAAAAATTATTACGAGAATGTTGAAATTTCCAACATGACAGCAATCTTTATTCAAAAATGGATTTGTATAAAACAGTGTAAAAAATAAAAAATCAAATCCAAGAGTGTTATAGTCATGGGCTTTTGCTGGTATTCGTGGTAACTGTTATTATTATTAGAGATTTGTTTTGGTAAACTTTTAAATAATTTTTTATATTATTTAAATTATTTTATTTTTAATATCAATACATTAAAATTATAATTAATGAAATAATATAAATTTAATAATTCTTTCAAATAAAATATGCTGTCAAAATATATAGAAAAAAATGACAGCAACTTGGCACGTAACCAAGTTTCTACTATGCCATCTGCAGGCCACACTTCAGATTTTAGAAAGTCAACTAAACTCCGAAGATTTTTTTTTATTTTTTCAGAAGAAAACAACAAATCAAGAGACAAAAATAAAAATTATTACGAGAATGTTGAAATTTCCAACATGACAGCAATCTTTATTCAAAAATGGATTTGTATAAAACAGTGTAAAAAATAAAAAATCAAATCCAAGAGTGTTATAGTCATGGGCTTTTGCTGGTATTCGTGGTAACTGTTATTATTATTAGAGATTTGTTTTGGTAAACTTTTAAATAATTTTTTATATTAAAATATATAAATTATTTTTAATATCAATACATTAAAATAATTTAAAAATAATAAAAATATATTAATTTAAAATAAATTTCAAAAATATTTTTAAAAAACAAAAATAAACCAGTTTAAACCTCCTAAACCTTCAAATGATGCCATGTGATACCTTACATGTATATGCAAAGATGATTAAAAAAATAGATTTATCGGAGTAATAATTATTTAGTTAGTGTGCTTTACTCAAAAGAAAAGATAATTATCCTGCTTGTAATTATGTTTCAAATAGGGTTTTAATAAAATTAAAAATAATAATTTTTTTTATTATTTTATTATTTTAATATGCTGATATAAAAAATAATTTTTAAAATGAAAAAAATAGATTTTTAATATATTTTTAAATAAAAAATATTTTAAAAAAATATTACTACAGCACGAAACAATATAATTAGAGATTGCTGCCATTTTTCTTTAGCTTTTACAAAACAGTTTGAAAGGTTTAAGGGCATTTCTATATTGGGTAGGAGACAACATTCCATTCCAAAAGGCAAAGAAGACAATGAGCCATTGGTTAATCAAGCACTTTAAGGTTACTGCTAACAGAGGTAACTTTCTGCGCTCACAAGTATTGGCTGGAAAATAATTAAAAAAAAAAGAGAGGAAGAAATCTATCAATCAAGTTCAGATGCTTCGTTTAATCTAAAAAATATTATATTGACTTTTCTGCCATCGTGGACACCAATTTCTGCAAAAGAATTTGGTCTAAATATTGTGTTTTTTTAAAAAAAAATTGTTTGAAAATAATTTTTTATTTATTTAATAAAAATTAAACACATAGTAATACAAGTCTATGCAAGTTTCAACATCAAAGAACTTTTACTTGAGGAGATATGTTAAAAAATAATATAAATCATATCTTAGAATATTATTTAAAAATTTAAGATTTTAAATTGAGATAATTTTTTGATATAATATTAAAACCTTAATTATTAAGTGATCATGAGTTTAAATTTCACCGTTATCAATTATTTGATAATAAAAATTAAATATATGATAATATGGATTTATATAAATTTTAAATTTAAAAAATTCAAAAAAAAAATTATGCGAGAGAGTATTAAAAAATAATGAATATAAATTATATTTTAAAACATATTTATCGGTTAACATTTCAATATAGAAACATGTATAATGCAAAGAAACCTATGTTATTCTCCATTACCAGAATCAAAAACATAGTTGGAAAGTAAACCTAGCTAATTACACGAATAAAAAGAGAGGATGAACAGGAGAAGTTTGCTTACTCGTAATGAGTGGGAGAAATGTCCTGGAAGAAGACTTTGGTTCTAGAAGGATCAACATATCGGTTGACCCATCGAGCCCATGTGGTTAGTCCCTTGTAGAAAGCAATTAGACGGTTCATGTTTTTGTACAATTTATTCCCTTCTTGGATGTAATCCCATCTGCAAATTATATAAATATTATATCAGCCATGCTGTGATTTCTTTTATATATATGAAAATATGAGGAATGGGGTTGCGCACGTACGGCTGAGATCTTCCTGAATGAGTCCACCAATGCCAGCTGTTGAAGATCAACATGTCCATGCCTCGCCATGCCTTGCCATTGCGTATCGTGTCGAGCTTCAAGATCCGTCCTGCCTTGTTATCATTGACAAGATCTACCAGGAATGGTGTCCGATATAGTAGTATCTTGACTCCGTATTCCTGCTCAAGAAAGCACAGGCAAGCCCTTTAATTTATAGCTAACTTTAATCTTTATTTATTTTTATAATATTTTAATATGATAATATGAAAATTTTTTATTTTTTAAAATTTATTAACACAAAGGGTGTGCCTATATGATTAGAACTCTATTTTTATATTTTTAGTGTGAAAATATAATATTTTCTAAATTGTTTTTCATTTTGAAACACATTAAAATAATATTTTTATTTTAAAAAACATCAAAATAATCTAAAATTATAAAAAAAAATAATTTAAAATAAAAATATAAAAAATTACTAAACACAATATCAAACATTACTTGTAAAAGTAAGAAAAAGTAGGTAGACTAGAAGAGAATGAAATAATACTTTTTAAGTGGGTTTGGAAAATCCCAGTAGAGCTTGGCAGGTGAGATTGAAAGGGATATTAGAACGGATTGTTCAAACATTTTGGATATTAAACTCGAAAATCAACTAGGAAGTCTAGAAAATGACAAGAGAATATAGACAATTAGAGGATTATTATATATTATCCATATAGTTAACAGTCGTTTTTAATAAAATAAAATGGTGTACAGTATTTGCCACATTACAAGATTATTACTTGGAAAAAAAGCAGTATAAAAAGAGAATTTATTAATATTGTACTCCGTGTTTAAGAGTATTTTTATTTAAAAATATATTAAAATAATTTATTTTTAATTATTTTATTTTTAATATCAATATATTAAAATTATAATTAATGAAATAATATAAATTTAATAATTATTTCAAATAAAATATGCTTTTAAAATATATAGCAAACAATAAGCTACTCAATTACAACTTGGCACGTAACTAAGTTTCTGCTATCCCATACACTTCAGATTTTAAAAAGTCAACTGAACTCCGAAGACTTTTTTATTTTTTCAGAAGAAAATAACAAATCAAGAGACAAAAAAAAAAATTATTACGAGAATGTTGAAATTTCCAACATGACAGCTATCTTTATTCAAAAATGGATTTGTATAAAACAGTGTAAAAAATAAAAAAATCAAATCCAAGAGTGTTATAGTCATGGGCTTTTGCTGGTATTGTAGTAACTCCTGTTATCATTACGAGTATTTGTTTTGAAGTGTGATTTTAATTTTTTTAAATAATTTTTTATATTAAAATATATATAAATTATTTTTTATTTTAAAAATTTATTTTTAATATCAACACATCAAAATAATTTAAAAATACTAAAAATATATTAATTTAAAATAACTTAAAAAAAATTTCAAATTTCTTTTTAAAAAACATAAACAAACAGGCCTAAACCTTCAAATGATGACATGCCTCTTATAACTTACTTGTATATGTAAAGATGATAATAATAATAATAATAAAAAAAAAAGATAAATTTATTTGAGTAATAATTATTTAGTTAGTAGGCTTTACTTAAAAAAAAGATAATTATCCTGCTTGTAATTAAGTTTCAAATAGAGTTTTAATAAAATTTAAAAATTTAAATTCTTTGTTATTATTTTAATATGCTGATATATAAAATTATTTTTTAAAATAAAAAAATAGAATGTTAATATATTTTTAAATAAAAATATATTTTAAAAAAATATTACTAAAGTACGAAACAATATAATTAGAGATTGCTGTCATTTTTCTTTAGCGTTTACAAAAACAGTTTGAAAGGTTTAAGGGCATTTCTATATTGGGTAGAGACAACATTCCATTCGAAAAGGCAAAGAAGACAATGATCCATTGGTTAATCAAGCACTTTAAGGTTACTGCTAAAAGAGTTAACTTTCTGCGCTCACAAGTAATTGGGTGGAAAATAATTAAAAAAAGAAGAAGAAGAAATAAATCTATCAATCAAGTTCAGATGCTTGGTTTAATCTAAAAAATATTATATTGACTTTTCTGCCATCGTGGACACCAATTTCTGCAAAAGAATTTGGTCTAAATATTGTGTTTTTTAAAAAAAATTTGTTTGAAAACAAGTTTTTTTATTTTTAACATTAAATCATTAAAAAAATACCTAAAAATATAAATTTAATATATTTTTTTAAATTAAAACACACCCCGAAAACAAAACAAAATCCTAGATACTTCCAAACCCGCTCGATAGATCTAGCTCTTTTAAATTTGAAGCATTTATTACAGCACAAGGATCACATGTAACCGGCAAATTCACAGAAAAAGCCTACCACCGCCACCAATCACGCTCCTGTTTTAACGCTGAAAACGCCACGCACGCAGACCAACTAAAAATAAAGTAGCAAAAACTGGGACTGGAAATAGAGGAATTTAAATGAAGCAATAAAA
>NW_011499921.1:703509-762288 GCF_000495115.2 Populus euphratica | reverse complement strand
GTGGTTTTTTTAAAAAAATTATTATTATTGTTTTAAAATTTTTATTTTTGTTATTTTAAATTAATATTTTTTGATATTTTTATATTATTTTGATGTATTAATATTAAAATAATTTTTAAAAATAAAAAAATAATATTTTAATTTTTTTTAAATAAAAATATTTTAAAAAACAATTATTACTACACTCTTAAACATCTTTTTAAACATCCTTTTAATAATAAATGAAGCTTCACATGATATTAATTATTTTAACACCATGCATTGTCCATTGATTAAAATTAAAATGGCTAAGAAAAACCAAACCATCATATTGATTTCCAGCCAAGAATTAAAATTAGGAGAAAGAATAAATGACATTTTGTTTTTTCAATCAATCTCTTAGAAAATGATTTTTTTTCCCATCAAGTTTTTTCTGTAGTTTATTATTAGTAAAATCAAATTATTTTCATTTTAACATACATTTATTAAAACCATCAAAAACATCTAAAAAAACCATCAATTTAATATTTGTCAAGTAAAAATTATATTAAAAAAAAAAAAAAGCACTCTCACTTAGTGCCCTTTGAGGTGCGTCAAAGCTTGTCTTTGCGGCCATGAATCCACCTCTGGTTTGCCAAGGAGTTCATGAACAAAGCAGAATTTGAATTACAATTTTCCAAGTCAAGAAAACCGGCCAAGTCCCTTCATGGAGGAGGTCCTATTGCCTTAGTCAGTATACCCTACCATACCACTGCAAGGATCTCTTTTTGCAGCTTTTTGGAATCGTACTCAAAACCCTCCCTCAGCTCCCACTATCCACTCAAATTCTCCAATCAGTGCAAAATGTATTGGTAGGGCTCATAATTGGTGCAATATATTGCGGCGATTTAGCGTATAAAGAAACTTAAGGATCTTAAATTAAGAGTACACATACGTGTAAAATGATGTAAAGGGTGGTGGTCCCAAATTCCACGCATGGGATTTTTTTTTTGTAAATTAATGTTTTTTATATATTTTTTTTTAAGAATGTTGACATGCATATATCAAGAATAAATAAATAAAAATCTAAAAAAATATTTTTGATTGATTTTTTTTTTAAAAAAAAAGAGAGACTAAATTTGCTGGTAACAGGCTTGAACCAGTTCAATTAGGACTTACAGCTTTTGAAAAGCTAGTGCTGTAGGGTCACTAAAATGGTCTTGAGTGAGTTGTAGGCCCTCGGCTGTGCCCCAAAAAGGGTTTTCTTTTGTTTTTACTGACCAAGTTTCGTTTTTCCCCCTTCTGATTTTCAGGTATTTTTTTTTAAAATAAGTTATGTATACACTGAAAATAAATTGTTTTCAAAGCAATCTTAAATGCAGATCTAAGATTTGAATTTAAGAAATTAAAGACAGAACAAGCTTTCTTAATCATTTGACTTATCTCTTGGAATTATTAACTAAATCGCGAGGAAAATCTTGTCGAATAAGTCGTGATTCTAGAAAAAGGTGTCCAAATCTCCAAAATAAATTACTTTTTTTCTACATAATATTTTGAAATGAGTTGATTTCTAAATTCACCTCGCTTGTTTGATAAAAATAATACTTCTCACAAATTGTCTAGAATGGAATACACTCCTTTACTCAATAGTTTCATTTTAAAAGAATATGTATATATATATATATATTTAATTTTCGGTTTTTAATTTATACAAAGAAGGATATTAAATGGATTGTTCAAAGTGGTTAAGGTGCATTCAACTCAAGATAAGTTGAATTCATTTAGTGCATGACATGTTAATTATTATTTTTTAAAATTTATTTTTAAAATCATTACATTAAAATAATATATAAATATTTAAAAATTATTTAAAAAACAATCATGCCACAAATAATAACTTAACATTACTAGGGATGAGTTTTTTTTTTAATTAAAATAAATATTTAAGTTTATGTATATCTTGATTAATTTTATAAATTCTGATATTAATAATTATATAAATCACTAATAATTTTAAAAAAACTAAATTTATAACTATTTAAAAATAAATTTAAAATCTAATAAATTAAGTTACTCTCCTAATTAATATTGTGATGACTAATATTAGGTGGTGGTCGTGGATTTTATTAATAAGGTCGAGATGTCAACTATATTATTTTCATATGTATAGAATATAGCGGCTAGCTGGCTTGCAGAAAGATCGTGCTTGACCGGAAAGGACGGGAGAAATAGTTTTCACTAATACTATGGATTGCAATTAGAAATATCATGCATGGATCGGTGAGTGTTTAACAGTTTTTTATTTATTTATTTATTTATTTATTATTCAAATACATTAACATCTGGAAAAGGAAAGAAAAGGAAAGAAGATAGTTTCACCAACTGATACAATATTATTAATTTAAGATATAATTTCTTTTTTAATGGTTTAGGATGAGTTGACTTATCTTAACATTCAAGCTTAATTATTTTGCTAGGGTTCTAATTAAGGAATGACGTGTGCCCATATAAAAATAAAACATTTCCACGTGTTGAGAATTGAGATTAACCAAATTTGGTGTCTTAATTGTAAAAAGCAATCCAGGAATTATGGATCACACAACATAGAAATGCAATTAGGAAGTCATCTATTTATTTGAGGTATTTTAAAATACTCAATATTTAATTACCAATACCATTATCAGAAAATTAAAAAATATCTAAATAATGTTTTTTCAATATCTAGAGAAGATTTTGCTGGTATTGAAAAAAAAACAATGGAAATAGTGATGAAATACTACTATAAATAGATAACTCATAAGGTTTTTTTTTTATTACATCAACAATTTTGTCAGTATTTTTTAGCACCAACAGAATCATTAATGAAATATTCCAAATAAGCTTTTACTACCTATTTTTCATCTCTCGTCGCTGTTTATTTTTTTATAGAAAATTCAGTCGGTGATTCCGCCACCAAATTGCTACAGTTTTTTTAAGTTTTACCAAATGTTTTGGGTTAAAATATCCCAATGAATAGTCCAATGAAAATGTCAACAAAATATTAATTATGCTGGAAGATCTTTTTCTCAGTTATGATGCCTAAACAAACAAGGTGTTGCTCACAATAAACCCACGACTATAAATAGTGCAAATTTATATATAATAAACCCGTAACAAAAGGCATAGGAGGTGATATATATCCACAGCAATCTTAAACCATAAATAGTGCAAATTCATCTCTAAGAATTTATTTATATAAATTTCATAATGAACAATACTAAATAACCAGACATATGAGTTTTCACAATAGCAAATTCATATAAATAATGCATAATAATAAGATGGGTAGAATTCTATATCAAAAAATTAGGAAAAAAACATAGAAATAAATAATAAAAGATACTAGTAGAAAACCACTTAAATTCCAATTAAAGTACACTAAAATTAATAAGATGAAGTATGCTTAGAACATCGTCGAGGTTTTGAAGGTAGGGGAGGGGGAGAGGGAGAAAAAGATATTAAACCAGAAGGTCCAGAAGTGAGAGAAAAAGATACACTTATAGTTTTACTTAGTTGAACCCAATATATCCTATTTTGTTTTAGGAGTTGTGCACTTTTTTGATCTAAACAATCATTTGTTCTCAAATCTTTTTTTGTACTATTTTATTAAATTCTTGTGATGAATAACTTGACTTGGAATGTGGAGTGCTTAAAATTGAGATGATGAGGTCCTCTCTTAGTTCTCAGACCAGTACTTTAAACAAATTATAAACTCAATTTCTATTGAGTTCATCACTTGTTGTAGCCTTCAAATACACACATATATTCTACTAGCTATTTATTTCTTAGTTTTTTTTTATATATTTATCTCTTTTTTAATGAGTAAATATTTGTACTTACTTTTTTAAATATCATAAAATCTCTCAAGTTTTTGAGATATCAATAACTAGCAATTCTCCTTAGATTTATTTTAAAGCTAATAATCAATGTTTTTCAAGTTAAAATATACCTTTATGGTCTGTTTTAAAAAACTTTTATCACAAGCAATGCTAATTATCAAAATCCACTTATTGAAAACAAATACTAATCATAATTATGGATTGTATTCGTAACTCTCATAAATATAGTTTACATATTTTGATAAGTGAGATTATCATTAAAATGACTTGAACCGTAATTCACATATATTTTCATACTTGATTTGCAATTTCATTAATTTATGCTCTAGAAAAACCTATTAATATATCTTTAAATATGACATCATTAAGAAATAATCAATCAATTATACCTTTAGTTTGTTCTTAGAAACAAACGGTCATATGTATGGGCAACATGTGATCATTTTAAATAAAATTTATATAAAAAAATTCTTTTAAATCAATAAAAATATCTCTTTAACTAGAAAAAAAGAAAAGAAAAGTAGGGTTCATGCTCTTTACATGTGTGTTTATTTTATTAATTTAAAGGAGTATTTTTATGAATTTATATTGAAATCTCGGTGCTCATATTGCATATGTGATCATCAATTTTAATGAATCATTGTCTCCATGTATATCTCACTCACATAATGATAGCGACGAGTCACTCCGCCCCATACACTATTGATCCAATCGCATTTACAACTAATTTATATAAGTTAATTATATTTAATTCATATAGCCATTAGGTCAAAGAGAGGTTAAAGCCATGTGGAAATGTAGAACTTCAAGTACTAGTTGATATCCAAGAATAAGTAATTATTTAAGATTCTGATAGCATAAAGTTAAAATAATATTTTTATTTATTTTAAAAATATTATTATAAATATCAATATTATTAAAACGATTT
Source organism: Populus euphratica (assembly GCF_000495115.2). Classification (NCBI taxonomy): domain Eukaryota; kingdom Viridiplantae; phylum Streptophyta; class Magnoliopsida; order Malpighiales; family Salicaceae; genus Populus; species Populus euphratica. The sequence continues at coordinate 757,524 of NW_011499921.1, read as the reverse complement.
AAAAATATAAAAAATATTTTTTAGTAAAAAAATTAAAAAAAATAATTTACACGGTATTTTCAAAAAGTATATAAAGCAAGCAGGCAACATGGTGCTGATGTTGCCAAATCGACACTCCCCATGTGCTCTCTATTTCACTTCTTTTTTTAGGGTTTAGTACATTTCAAAGTCATGCTGGAGGAATCCACGCATATACATGGGTTTAGATCCAAGTCGTTCGGGTATCAGGAATGAGAACGACTTGACGTTTTCTATTTTGATGCGATCCTTCCATGAATAATGGATGATTCGTTGATATTTCATACTACTCATAAAAAACTTTGTGCTAAAAAACCCAAAATTGTTCTGCTAAAGGTCACTTGAAATGAAATTTCAGGTTAGAACGCAATGTCAAAGGTCCCTACTAGAAAAGAAGTCTACTAATAACTAGTTAGCTAATTCATTATAAATAAAATAAAAATTTATTATTGATAAAACTCAATAATAAAATCAGCAATGAATAATTTTATATACAAATAATAAATATTAATTTTTTAGCAATGAATTATTAATTGCTAATTTTTTCAACAACAACTTATTCATTGATAAAATTTAGTTGCTAATTATATAAATCAGCAATGAATATTTTATTGTTAATTATCATTATTGATCAGTAATATATATTTCATTGTGGATCTGTTGTTAATTAGCAATGAGAATTTTATTGCTAATCCGTTGCTAATTTGTTCAATAATTGTTTTCTAAAGCATGAATTTTATAAATTGTTTTTTTCATTTATTGATTTTTTAAAATTATTATTGGATATTTCAAAAATTATAGATAAATATATAAAAAAACATAAATTAATACTAGAAATTATTTTATCAACAATAATAAGTTAAATAAAAATAAATTTCATAATAAAATTTTAAATCTTGTTAAACTTACCTTAAAATAGAGAAGTTATAATTTAATAAATATGTTCTATCATAAAGGTGGTAGTGTAAACGAACCAAAACAATATTAACCATCATAAAGTGGGATCGGTATATGGGGATTGAGGCTTGGGTTGATATATTGAATTAGACAAGAAATACATAGGTGTTGTCATTTTCGAAGGTACATATGATGACATAGATGAAATCATAAGTGCTAATATACTTTAATCTATATTTGATGCACAAGCTTGATATCTCATATTACTAAAAAATATTTTTATAGAAGTCATCTCCTATTGTAATAATAAAATATAACTATTTTTTTTCTTTATTTGCTCTTTCAATGTTTGAATTGCAAAAAAAATTATATATTAATTTGTGTTTTTAATCAATGAAATGATCAAACAAACTTAATGTGTTTACTAGAAATTCCTTTAATTCCTTCTTTTCAGTCCTCACTTCGTTAAAAAACTATTCTTTATATTAATTGTATTTAAGAGATTTGTTCTTTATTTTGGTCTTCACTGCTATAAAAAACTATTTTTTACTACATTAATACTCCTTGCATCTAATTAAGTTATGATGTGCATAAAAAGAAAGAAAGAAAGTGGGAGTTTTATTACACAATAGTTTAATAATTTTAAATTTATTATTTTAAGTGAAAAACAACAAAACAAAATCTAAGAAAGCACCAAAAATCTCCCTCAAAACCATGAAATTCTACTTTTCATAAAATCCATCTATGAAAAGAGAAGTCTCCTGTAATTTCATCAGATTTTCATTATATGTGGATTTTTGCATCCTTCGGCCATAATATTCAACTACCCATTACATGCATCCAATTTTACCATGCTAGTTGATTTCATCAACACATAATTATGTATAAAATAAAAATATATAATTTAATACCTTAAACTCTTTAAAAAGTTCATCTCTATCATGCTAGTGTTAAGAAATTAAAAAGGTAAATCAACTTGTAATGAGCAAAAATAGCATTGCAAGGAGACTAATAAGTAGAATTTTCCAAGTTAAAGTTCCATATTTATCATAGGCATTAATTATTTTGATGCCGCATGGATTAAATTGATGAAACACTAAAATAAATGTGGTAAAAATATCATTTTATTATTTCCCACCATCATTTTTTTTCTTCAGCTTTAGTAATCTAGAAGTTCTATTGAAAAAATAATCATTTACATTGTCAAGTAATATTGTAAAAATGAAGTTTTCATGCAAACATATGCCATAATTATTTTTTTAACCAACTATTAAATATTTATTTGACCAATAATTTGTTACTTAAGATTGACACATTAAATGAAGAAATACTAACAAACTAAAATAAGATTATGCCTATCTAATCCATGATTGTTGAATTGCACAACATAAATATTACAACTTCTCTTTCAAATAGGTGCAGTACAAAAAAAAAAAATTGGAGACAAATTACACCATTATTATCAAATAGAGGTTATGATTTAATGACCATACAATTTTTCTATAAACCAAGTTATCTTCTAAAATTAATAAAAAGTTTTAAGCTATATTGACAAACTTGGAGGACTCAATATGCACAACCCAAAAACTTGACAACTCCAAATGCAAATAAGTAATGTGATGTGATGATGGGCTCAACAATCTAAAATTAAAAAAAATAAAAAATAAAAATGAGCAAGAATATTAGTGTTAAGAAATTAAAAAAGTAAATCAGTTTGTAATGAGTAAAAATAGCACTGCAAGGAGACTATTAAGTTGAATTTTTCAAGTTAAAGTTTCATATTTATCATAAGAATTACTTATTTTGATGCCACATGGATTGAATTGATGAAACACTAATATTAATATGGTAAGAATTTCCTGCAATCCATTGTTCTCATATTGTTTTGGTTAAATTTCTGTTCATAATATCCCCTGAAAACAAATCACCTTTTCCGAGCTTGGTAATGTGAGTTGCATGAGATATATAAGGCTAATTCTACAAGAAATGTCATGACATGAAGATGACCTTTTGATGCCTTATTATAAAGTATATGTATGCAAATAAGATATGCAATTGGTTAATTTATGGATGAATGGGTGAAAATGACAATCACAATGTTTTTTGTTAAAACGAGGAACAAAAGTGGTCGTAAGGGAGAAAAAAGGTTTGACTTTATTTATTTGTAAAGTGAAGAGTCAAGAGTGTAAATTTTCTATTCAAAATAGGATGAGAAATATAAAAAATTAATGATAAATAATTTCACTCTCTTTGCTCTACTCTATTTAACACTACTAAATAAGAACAATTTCACTAGGAGATGTTGATGTTGAAGAAAATGAGTGGAAATGATATATTATGCAAAAAATTATTGATTAACCAAACATCTTTCACAGCACACGAGTAAAATCCAAGACCTAACTTTTACTTACAGGCCTTGTCATACATTACCCATATTTCTCCTCTGAAAAACCACACACGTGCACCTAGCAAAGCAAAAAAAAAAACCAAAACCCCTAAAAAAAATGGAATCATCACATAACCATGAAGATAAAGAACATTAAACTAAGAATTAGAAACATCAGTATGTGATGACATCCATATTTAACAAATTATTTAAAATAGATTTATAAAATTATTCTATAAAATTAGTTAATAAAACAATAAATATTTTCTCTAAATTACAAATACAATCTCTTAAATATTGATTTCTAATTATACCTGCTATCTTAATTTGTCACACCATATTTGTTATTTACAAGAAGGAATCCTTGTAAGCACAGATTGACTAGAGAAAAAGTAAAGAAAGTGACAAATGATGTTTTTGAAAAATGAAGTCTTAGGAGCATATATTCATGGAGAAGAATTTGCAAAAGCGACAATGATGAGATTTTTGGAGAAGGAACAAAAATGAACATATAAGTTAGGGTTCTTTCATTCATGAAGAAGAATTTGCAAAAGTGACAAAAATGGACATATAAGTTAGGGTTCTTTTGAAGAATGAAAGGAATTTTTCTTTTGAGAATGGTATTTGTCAGTTGTGTGAGTTTTTTTTTTTTTGCAAGGAAAAAATGGACCAATTAATTATTAACACGTCATTATTATTTATTGTTTTTGTAGAAAAGTCAAAATATAATCTTTTGTTTTTAACATCAACGAACTTCTTGAGTGTAAATTTTGTGTAACTATATTAGCAATGAAAAATTTATTATTGATTCTTAATATATTAATTTATTTTTTAGTATCAAATTTTGTGTTGCTAAATCTGTTGCTAATATTAAAAAATTAATATATATGTAATCCGTTATTGCTAAAGTTGCATCTGAATTATTATATTACTAACATCCAATGCTAATGATCACCTTTTTTAGTGGTGGATAAAGGACTTATAGTCAAATCAACAAACAACATATAATAAAAAAAGAAAAAACTAAAGACTTAAAAATTCTAAAAATTATAGATAAACTATAAAGAAAATCCTAATCTAATAAATCTTAAATGTCAGCAATAATCTTTCAATAACATATAAAACTCTTTAAATAATAAGTTAACTAATCTAACTAATAAAGTTTAAATTAAAAAAATATCTCAAATATAATTAAAAAAATATTCCAAAAATAATTAGAAAAAATAATATTCAGAAGTAATTTAGGGATTAAAGCAACCTCAAAAAATTATAGTGAGTTGACTATTTATAAAAATAATTTTATAGAACGTGCTTATAAAATTTCTATCATATATAATAGTTAAATTTAAAATTATGCTTATTTTACTCATTTAACTTGCCCATTTTTTTTGTTTTTTAATCTAAACTTGTCAATCTAGTTTACCAATACATCCACTAGATATTATGTATGAAATTAATAATAACAAGGAAAAAAGGATACATATACAATATAACAGGTGAAAATTATAAGAAAACTCGCATGCCACTGGTTACAAATAATTAAGCATTTTATCGCAATATATTTAACCTAAGAGAACTATGGCATTATAATCCTTTATTTCACTATCAATTCATAAAATCCTTTTTTCCTTAAACTCTCAAAATAATATGATGATTAAATTTGTTATAAATAATGGTGCACAATTTATATATAAAAAAATCCCTTTACAGCATTTGGGCATGTTCAATCATCACCCCATGGTATTGGGTTCAACCTAAATAACATGGTTAACATCTTAAGTCATTTGTGGTAACCATAAACACCTTAGCCTAAGTGGTTATACCTTACCATTTGAGTCTAATCCAAACGACTAGATCTTTTATCTTCGCTTATAATTTTTTCCTCTTTAATATGCATACCCTGAACATTCTTTCAAGTCTCGAGGAGTCAAAATACAATGCCATACATTGCCAGCACCCACAAACCTTTCTATACTTTTACTAATAGACTCTTTACATGTTTAAAATTTTATACAAGGTTGGCACCATATTTTCTAGTTAATTGTGACAATATAGACACACCCTACGTTCTATGTAAATTAGGCATCTTCTTTCTTGATCAAAAGCTATTTCCACCCAACATGTCACTAACATTCACTAACCTCTCCACTAATTACATTGATAGACACTACAACAAAGGGTGGGCACCAACATTTCCACCAATCAATTATAACACTACTTTTTATATCCCGAGAAGAGATTACATGACTAAGATCTATAAATTCCTTGAGTCATTAGGTTATAAGTTATGATGCTTAATAATTTCACTCTTTAACAATTATTGCTTATATTTTCTCTCAATTTTCTCATGTATCTAATGACTTAAGCATCAGAGAGTTTTTCATTCCACAAACAACTTGTTTTTCATGAAAACTTCTAGTCATTGTTCAAGCCTATCCAGTAAGCTTAGACACAAATTATAGCATGTGGAAAATCCTTTTTTTTTTTTTATGTGAAGTTTTCTTATGACTTTATCAATGCTACTATCTATGAAAGACTAAAAAAAAGGCAAGCTCTCACATTTCACCTTTCACTAAAACATTATTTCTATGACTAATAAAACTCTAGGATAAAGGAGAGTGATTGTTCTCCCCCAAGTCTTCAATAATTCTCTAACTGAGTATAGGTGCTCCATAATATTATATAAGCGATGCAACTATATTTTCACACTCTTTCTCTTACATAACAACAAGCTCCTATGTATGCATCGCTAAGTGTGCAATAATGATTCTAATTCTCTAAAGAGGCAGAGCAACATAACATTTGAGCGAGTACCGCTTACATTTTTATGCTTAAAAAAAATTACACCTATTATTTTCACATAAAACATTCCAAACATGGATTTTGTCACCATCAATCTCCATCCGAGTCTCACTCATGCAGCTTTCATAAAAAAACTCAAGCATGAGATGAGATCTATAAATTTATAAGATCTTAAACACAATCCCCGCTAAATAGAAAAATCTTCACTTTATTATAGAATGTTGCATACTTGACTCTATAAATATCGTGTCTCTATAAAGGCTAGCCTATACATATACAAACTCCCGAGAGAACATACAAAATGTGAAAAGAATCTTAGAGCTTATCACATAATACAATGATGCAATGTGCAAAGTTCTTCCAACAATGCTTTGAAGATCTACATGTACATGGTATCATAGCCTATATCTTTTATTTTTATAATCTTAGCTCCAAAATTATCTCCCGCTTTAGCATAAGCATAAGCATTCTAACTAAAAAAAAAATTACCAAGCTTTTTGTCATCATACGACAAAAAGTTATTATTACTATAAGAGTTTATTTTTGAAATTTCAATGAGAAAATGATCAATGTTAAAGGATTCTTACCACCAAAGCCTTGATTAATGGAGTTTATAACTATTTTTTATGGGAAATGTTGTATACTCTATCTAATAGAAATCTTCTCAATATTAATTAGGTAATAAAAAATTATATTAAGATGAAAAAAGTTAGCCTAACTTGACAAGGTCACCTATCTTTCCACTTAGTAGAGTCTCATTAACATCAAGTCTTCCATTATAGCACAAAAAAGAACACCAAAAAACAGATACATGGTCACTTGCCATTCTCTAACTTCTTAATCACATCTTTCACCACCACATATGTTGTGGTATATGTGATCATCACAAGTTCTGTTTGTTTACAATTACCTATAGCATGACATTTGAGAAATATGATGTCCTGAAAAAGAAGATAGAAAGATTGATAGCCTATATTTATTAACTTAAGTATCGAATAGTTTCTTAATTTACAAGAAACTTGTTTTTTCTAAAAAAAAAACCCTTTATCACCTATTAAGCCCAACACCTAGTAAGTCTAAACACAAAACTCACGTGTCTTGATCTAGGATCACAGCCATAAAAAGTTAATTTTTATGAGAAGTTTTTTCATCATTTCATAAGTAAACTCATAAAAATATCACTGTTTATATATAATCATTAATTAGCATAACTAAAAAAATTAAGGATTTTTTTCCATCCTTATTCCTCATCTTGCCTGCAGGAAAGCTTCCAAAGCAAATTTCAATCGAATTTAGTGATAAGACGCACACAATACAACAGAAAAAACAAGCTTCAATAGTTTTCACCCTTTTTAACATACTTTAATGTAATTTATTTTATATCACTATTCATCACATTCGATAAGTAATACTCTACTTGCTATGCCAATTAAGCCGGAATGAAACTGTGATTTTTTTTCCCCTCCAAAAAAAAAATAAAGCCACATTCACAAATAATTAATTAATCGGTCGATCTACAGATAATTTATAAGCAATTGTTCTAAGAAGTTATTCCATCGAGGTGGCACGAGAAGACGCCGGTTTTGTATCATTTCTTAGCACGGTGTTAATCTCAAAGAATGAAAGAAAGGTTTGGAACAATATATATAAATAAAATAAAAAGAAAAGAAAAAGAAGAAGAAAATGCAATATTCGAACAGAAACAAAGTAACTTGAAAGCAACAATGTCTCTTGTGTTGGCTTTGAAGTGTTGCCATAGGCCTGCTAAAAAAACAAAAAACAAAATTATTAGTAAACAATATGGTAAAATCATAAACATGGCTTTTTGTTCTTTGTTTCGGTGTCCATGGGATGACAATTCTCTAAGATCGTGATTGGCGCAGCAGTTGTGTTACTGTTTGTTAATTTTTATTTTTTTAATTATTTTTAAATAGTTTTAATAGGTTGATATAAAAAATAAATTTTAAAGATAAAATAAAATATTATTATAATATATTTATATAAAAAACACTTTTAAAAAATAATAAAATAATATATGCTGTGACAATCAACATTAGTCTAAAAATTTATTTAGAAGGGCGGTGGTTGTTGTTTTTTAAAATAATTTTTACTAAAAAATATATCAATATAATATTTTTTATTTTTTTAAAATTATTTTTTATATCATCGTATTAAAATATTAAAAATTATAAAAAAAATTAATCTAAAATAAAAATAAATAAATTTTACTGTAGATGGGTTTGGGCCCAATTCCATAAAGTTTCTTTCATTCTTGCCTGTAATCACAAATGATTGCTCACATCAAATTTGAGAGCTAGCCGCTCTAGATTTGGGTTTATTTTATTTTTTATTAGGGCGTAGCAATTCATCTCAAGGGAGGGGCCTGAAAAATTGACCTTGTTAGTGGTGGAATGGAATTTTGCTGATTAAGAAACTTTCCTAAAGCATGGCTTCTTTTTAAATCAACTAATTAATTTAATAAAAAAGAATTATATCTCCTAAAACATCTTCATGATGGCATGTAGGACCCAACTGCTAAGAAAAACATGTCTTGTTGGGTGTCAATAATGCCGCACCGAAAAGTAATTAGTAATTAGTAATTAGCAACCATTGATCATCTGCTTTATGTGAAGGCACCAAATAGGCCATTGACTGGCCGCCGGGAGGAATGTATTGAACCCTTTTTGGGTAATTATAACTTGAGAAATAGTTGTGTAAAATCGTTTACACTGCCGACTCAATCGTAAATTCGTTGATGCTTTTTATTTTGAAATATATCAAAATATTTTTATTTTTAATATCATCATGTCAACATCATCGTAAAACACTAAAAATAAAATTAATTTAATATGTTTTTTTAGGTAAATATAATTTTAAAATACATCCAAATACTCAATATCAAACAAGCAAGAACTAAGCTTAGCTAGAGGATGGCTTGACTAGGAAGGTTTTTATCCCCATAAATTAACAATATAAACATCTAAGCAAGAACTAAGCTTAGAGGATGGCTTAAAGTGGAGCTATAAGGGGGGCATAGTGTATGATGCTGCAAATGGCTGGTCCGGCCACTTGAGTGGCATTTAATAAAACTTATAAAATGCGTATTTTTATTTTTATTTATTTCCTTAATTTATAGGGCAAGATATAACCATGAAACTTGCTGTGTTGTATTGTGTTGTCCTCTTTAGCAGCCCTTGTAATAATTTGATTTTGCCAAACTCTGTTCTTCAATATCACGATGCCATGCGTTTGTTAGGAAGCCAATTGATTAATACACTACCCCTTTTTATGATAAATTATTTAATCTTATTTGCAAGTGAATTTAATTTTTATATTATTATTTAGATTTTTTTAAATAATTATAAAAAATAATATTTTTGAATTTCCTTCTAAATGGTATGTTTAAGATAATATCTAAGAATTATTATAGTGATTACTTTTTAAAATGTTTTTTATTTAGAAATATTTAGAAATAATATTTTTTTTAATTTTTAAAATTTAGTTTTAAATATATTAAAATAATATAAAAATATAAATTTTTAATTTAAAATAAAAAAACTTAAAAAAATCTTTAAAATGCAAAATCAATGCTATTAGATGTTATATTTTTTTTTTAAAAAAAATCATGTCATATGAATTAAACCTTGACATCAATGGGCTTGAGCCCACCTGTTAAATAAACGCCAGTTTCTAATTGGACCTTTGTGCTAGCTTATTCCTGTTTTCAAGCGGTGATGGATTTTGAAATTTGAACTTTCATAATGCAATGATGTGATCTTGAAAGTTGAAAAAGTCAAACAACTTTACGACACTGAAAGGACAAAGCCCCCTCACGCTCAATCGGGTTGGTAAAGGACATCCGGGTCCAGAGGAATGCAGCTGAACCTGCCGTGAAATGGTGGCACGTGGCGGAAAGTGGAAGCTCTGTAGCCGGAAAGCTTCTTCTGGGTTCTTTTTGGATAAACAGGCTTCCTCCATGCCTTTCAAGTTTCAACAGACAGCAGTTAAGCATATTGGGCTGGGCTTTTTAGAAGGCCGGGCCTCCTTCAGAAGAGTGACATGGGCTGTACAAAGTCCATCTTAAAAATCTTGGTTTGAAATAACATACGAGGAATTATTCTTCTCCTCTCCCGCATAAATGAAAATGGATCGTCAATATTTTTTTTATATATAAAGAAGCACAACTTAGGATATACTTCATATATATATATAAACAAACATTAATCATAACAGAATTCATAAATTCACACTCCAAGAGAGATTTTTACGAAGCTTTTTTATACATGAAAATACAGATGCATGGGACAAGGATTATGCCTCAGAAACCATGGGTATATGCTTGAACCTTAAGCAGTTGGATAAGAGGAGTCCATGGCTATGCCACACAGACCTTCTTCGGCATCGATGTCTCTCTGCATCCTTATGTATCCTGCCTCGCCCCAGCTAGTGCCCCATGAATTCTTGAAAAGCCAATATTTGGTACCGTCACTAGTTTCTCCATAGCCAACTGCTGTCACGCCATGGTCCAGCTCAGTTCCACACTGTCCTGTGAAAACACCACTTGAATAGAATTGAAAGTCAGATCCTCCTGCATCAATGGAAACAGAAATTGGCTGATTGGCCACGGCCTTCAACAATGCTGCCTCACTGTTAGCCGGAACACTTTCATAGCCAGTTATTTTGGCTATGTGGGATGCCTCCTTTTTTGAGTTGCAAGTCCCATCTGCTGCCTGGTAAGGGTAGTTAGCTTCAGATGTGATGCCATGGTTCTTGATTATGAATTCAAAACCATCTTCCATGAGACCACCCTCGCATCCTTGATCCTCACCTTGGGTGTCGCAGTCTACAAGCTCTTGCTCAGATAGGGAGACCAATTTACCTGTGGTAAGTTGATTGATGCCCTCGGTAGCTGCTACGGTGGAAAAGGCCCAGCAGCTGCCTGTTTTTGTTCCAAAAACAATCAGCATCAATGATAACATTTATACATATACAAGCAAGATCTAGTATTAAGCATAAAATCAGAGGTGAGGGGGGAATGCTTGGAGCAATAATAGAGCTTACCACACTGTCCTTGGTCCTTGATAGGAGTAACTGCACCTTTCTTTCTCCAGTCCATGGTGGCAGGAACAGCGGTAACATTTTCATACTCGAATGATGTTACTTTCATTGGCCTTGTCTGAAGTGGCCTCCTATAGCCATTACGGGCGATCTTGAGCTCTTCATTGGTTAGGTCTGCAAATTTATTAACACTTAGCTTATACGGTTTGTTTCCGGCAGTATTGAATGATTCTATGTATTCAACATTGTCCTTGAATATCTCGAACCGTCTTTCTTTCTCTGCAGCATCTGCATAGACCTTTCCAAAAGTTGCCATCCATTGCTCATGCCTGGCAGACATGGATGGCTCTTGGAGCTCACGAGGAGTAACTTGGCATGCCCACGTTCCCAAAATGAGGAAGATTGCAAAGAAACATTGCCTTTTGCATATGGAAGCCATGAATTATCTATAATATGTATAAAACTTGTATTAATTTGGAATGAATGATGTGCACATACGCAGCCGATCTCTATATATAGCATGCCAATGTTCCTATTTGATTGCTTTATCCACTAGTTTTGGAAAATGAAGACATCTCTGATGCCTGGACTAACCGGCAAATTGCAAATGATTTAGAAGGCCAGGTAGCGTTCTGTGCAATATACTCTGTTTTTTATGTTACAAAACAAGACGAACTAGGAGAAAATGTTTTGCGGTGATGTATTTATTCAGAACTCAATTATAGTTGAGTCTTCAGTTTTGGCAGGATCTTGGAATCTTCATTAAACTGTGTTTAAACTAGCAGTAAAATCTTTTATTGTTTCTAAAGATCTCGTGTTCTAGCCTTCTATCAGATTAAAAAAAAAAGAACCGTGTTCAAATTGTTAGGCAGCTTATTGTTTTTTGCGGTGATGTATTGATTTGAAAGTTCAAGAAGGGCACCTACATTGAATTGAATAGTTGATTAATGAAATGAAGAGGCTGTTTGTGATTTAGTAGTCTTTATTGTATATTTTAAGATATAATTTATATAATTTTTTAATATATTAAAATATTGATATTTTAAAAAATAGACACCTAATTTTGCCAAGTGAATATTTTCTACGGTGACTAATTTGTATTTTGTTTAAATCTCAACATTATTAAAAACCTTGATTAATAATAATACTTAGATAATGAATTTAATTTTGAATTAAATATTAATACTGATACTAATTTAATTATTAATGACATAAGAATTACAAATATACACAAAAAAATAAAATAATTACTCCATCAGAGTACTGTTATTGCAGCGGCTACTTTGTTTTGGTCTCGCCGCAATAGAATAACAAAAATTTATGTGAATTTTCACTCTTTTGCTGACTTCCTATCAAGAATCCATCTCTTGCTTTAAAGAAAAAGAAAAAAAATGAAGAATCATGCTAAAATATTGAATAAGGAAATTGAATAGATCAAATTAATACTTAGAATAGAGAGAGAGAGAGAGAGAGAGAGAGAGAGAGAGAGGGTTAAGAGATGTAGGAATGGAAATCTTTATTATGAACATGCATATGGTAGATCAATTCATGAAAATTATATCAAAATCCCTTTTTCTACCTATAGAATTAAATTAATCTCTAAAGTGTATTAAAACATATCACCAGCATTTCTTTTCCAATACGTTTTAATACAAATTAGAGATGAATTTGATTGTGTGTTTGTGTGTGTTTCTAAGCAATATTTTTTAGTAGCACAATTCTATAATATACCATCTTACTTAGCAATGACTTAGTTTAAATCGGATTCGTTTTTAAAACATATAACTAGGATTATTAGAAAAAGTTAATTTATAAAAAATAAACTAACTAGGATTATTAGAAAAAGTTAATTTATCAAAAATAAACTTAAAAAAATTATAAAGTAAAATTCTCAATCTTCTAAAAAATAATAATACTTAAAAAAATTATGAAGTAAAATTCTCAATCTTTTAAAATAAATAAATAATAATAATGAAGACCAAATCATGTGGAAAAATTAAGTGAAATAATATAATAAGGAATGAAGTTGATAAATTAAAAAAATAAAGAATAGGATAAAAAGACAAAAAAAAATGTAATTAAAAGAATGAGAACTAATTATAATAGATAAAAAAAATCAAAGGATTAAATAAAAAATAATTTTAATTTTATAAATTATTTCAAATAAAATAAATAATTAAAAAATTGAACTAATTCTTAAAAAAAAAAAACGAACTGAAAAGGTGATACAAAAATATAAACAATTTCATGTGGGAATTGAAGAGAAAAAAAATAAAAATTATAAATATTAAATTAGAGATACGTCATCCATACGCATCAATCAGATATAAAAAAATACCAATAAAATTTCAATATCATTCTAAAAATTAGTATTTGAGTGTTAGGAAACACCGTACTAGTCACTTAAAGTTGATGGACATTACCCATATATTAAGGAAAGAAATACATAGATTAGTAATTTTTTATAATGATATTTATCTTTATTAAAACACTATATTGTCTTTCAATGCACTTGATTGTAAAAAAGAAAAACCATAATTAATATAAGAAATAGTTTATTAGCTTATGAAATCTAGTTTTAGTAAATTTTGTTTTAAGGATGCTTTATTCATTTTATAATTTTTTTCAAAAGATAGAAAAGACTAAAACGATGCCGATTTATTTTTTAGTATAATTAAGTCATTTTAACATGTTATAATAATAATAATTAAATTTTTTTTTAACATGTTATAATAATAATAATTAAAAAAAATTTACTCCTAGTAAATTTGATAATGCCAAATTAACATTATGAAAAGACAACCCCCAATTTTCACTTAATTGGCTACGCTGTAATAATCTACATTGCAGTGAATCTTAATACAAAGTAAAGCACTAGTCCCTTCTTCTTCTTTTTAATTATATGAAAATGAATGGCACCAGAAAATATTGGTAAACGTATTCATTCACACATCATAGATTTTACAGGGAATTTTTGCACGCTATAAGATAAACATATTGAAGGAGCGTGCCGTAGATCTAGACCATGGCTCTGCAAATTTATTAACACTTAGCTTATAAGGTTTGTTTCCAGCAGTATTGAACGATTCTATGTATTCAACATTGTCCTTGAAAATCTCGAACCGTCTTTCTTTCTCTGCAGCATCTGCATAGACCTTTCCAAAAGTTGCCATCCATTGCTCATGCCTGGCAGACATGGATGGCTCTTGGAGCTCCCGAGATGCTACTTCATAAGCCCACGTTCCCAAGATGAGGATAAATGCGATGATACATTGCCTTTTGCATATCGAAACCATGGTTTATCTAGATGATGTAGTTAATCTGCTTGAACTAGAAATGAATGAGCTACACATACGCAGAAAACGTCTATATATAGTATGTTAATGTTCCTGTTAATCTGATTGCTTTATGAATCTATACGCACTTGTTTAGGAAGATGAAGACACCTCCCGTGCTTAGATCAACCGGCAAATTGCATTTGATTTAGATGGCCTGGTAGTGGTGTACCGTGCAGTCTGCTCTGATATATGGCTAAATGTTTTCTCAACTATCTATATGCGTTTTTATGGTACAAGACAAAAAAAAAAAAAAAATATAGGAAATGTTTGATGGTTGTACATTGATCACCTTCGCGCGGATGATTCAATTATTTAATGGGATAATAGTGTTAATGTGCGCAAACAAACATCAGAAAGGAAATGTTTTGGTGAAGTTTTATGTATTGGTGCTCTAAAAATAATTGTGAAGTTGATTAGTGTAAAATGAAATTCTAAAATAGCTTCTAAAAAAAATGAATTAGATATTAATTGAAAGTCTGATTCTTTTAAGAAATTTAATTATTATAATTTCAGCATAAATAAAATGCAATGGAAAGCAAGAAAGAGATACCTAGTTTATAGGGCTTCAAACAATCATCTAGTCCACTCTTTGAATCTTTATCTAAATATTTAATATTAATTTATAATTTTTTTAATAAGTGAGACTTTACCAATACACTAATCTTTTTATATAATTAATTTTATAAAAAATTGTACTCACAATTTTTTTAATGATTAAGATTAAAAATTTTAATTACTCACACCCAATATTATCTTGCTATTTACGTATAACGTGCACTTTTATAATAAAGAAGATTATAATAAAGTTGGGCTTGGTGAAAATAATCTATCTCAGTAGTATGAAATAGTTTAAATTTTTTTAAAAATTATGAAAATAATAATAAAATTTTTAGAGTAGAGAATTTGTAAGCATCAAATATTATAAAATTTAAGCTTGTATGTTATTTCTCATTAAATAAAAATGTGGTATAATAAGGTGAATAAATTA
The DNA here is from genome assembly GCF_000495115.2 of Populus euphratica. Taxonomy (NCBI): domain Eukaryota; kingdom Viridiplantae; phylum Streptophyta; class Magnoliopsida; order Malpighiales; family Salicaceae; genus Populus; species Populus euphratica. The sequence goes on along the minus strand of NW_011499921.1, from coordinate 742,037 downwards.
CACATGTTACTCTCATAAGCAAATAGAGTCAAGTATTTTGAAATTTTTGGAGCCTTCTTCATCTTATTAGGAACGAATATATCACAATTTTAAAGAAAAATAGTTATGGCGAAAGGTTAAGTATAAAACAAGTTAACCAATTAAGACAATTTAGTTTTCATATAAAAAGTGAAGTACAATTCATCTAAAAATTTCAAATTTATTATTTTAACTAAAATTGATTAAAAAAAATACAAGAGCTCACACATAAAGTCTGGTAGCCAAAAAAACATAAAAAACGCTTTTTAGTAATTAAAAGCATAAAAGAACATGTGATAAAGTTCATGTTATTCATTTAAAAAAAATCAAGTGATAATACTAAATTATTTGATAAAATAAGTTCTTTTTCACTATATATAAGTTTTGGCGATAAAAATATTTTGAATGATAAATTTTGGCAATTAAAAATAATTTTAGATTATATTTATTTCTATTATTCCAAAATAAATTCTATAAAAACTTGATTACAACAACAAAACTATCTTCAAATCATGTTTGTATCTAAAGAGTCCATATTGCTTCTTAATGTGGAAAATTTTTTACAACAATAGAATCTTTGACATACATGCTAAATTCAATACTTATTGTTATTATTAAAATAATTAATTCATATGCATTAAAAAGCTTTGGGCTTACAATTGGGAAATGTGAAAACCTTATCTTCTTTCAAACAATAAAATTGAATTTGAATTGTAAAACACAATGATTAAATCAAGCTTCTAGATTAATAAAAAGAAAAAAAAAACTAAATCATATTGCGTTTTTAATATTGAAAGTCTGATATTCATTCTTTCATAAATTATTATGAATTAGAATAATACATTTTCTTTAATTTTTTTATATTGATCTTCAAACTTTGTTTTTGCACAAATAAGCCCTTTTGAACTCAAATTAGCACCCAATTGTATTTTTTTAAGAGATGAATGGATTGAAAAACAGAGGATTAAAGTGAAACAAACAAGTAAAATAGGTCTCGTGACTTTGAATTTCATACAAAAAGTTTATTTTGATCTCCCCATCTTTTTTGGTTTATCGATGATTGGTTCCTTTTGTTGTTAAAAATTTAATTTTAGTACCAACATTTTTTTCTCTTATTTTCAGTTCTTCTTAAAAGAGAGAGAGAGAAACAGAGCTACTAAATTCTAGCATAGAGAAAAAAAGTGATTATTGTCAACAACTATACCATAAAATGGTTGAAATCAATGTCAATGAGTTTCATTTCATGAAGGGAATCTCACATAGATGCTTTTTTTTTTCTCCTCGCTAAAGGAGATAAATCTAACCACAAGAATATTTTTGGGTATAAGTTAGTTTGCTAAAGGAGATAAATCTAACCACAAGAATTTTTTTGGGTATGAGTTAGTTTTTTATTTTAGTTTTTTCTTTATGTCATTGATAGGTTTACCATTTCTATATGTTTTTGGGTAAAAAATGGGTTGAAAATAAATTTTAAAGCAAAACAAATTGAGGTCCTATTTTTTTGGTGATCTCTAGTTGTCAAATTTTATAGAAAACAGATGACACATCGTCTACTGTCTTTTAAAAAAAAATTAAGACAAGCTATAAGTCGTCTACCACTTTAATAATTTTTTTTAAAATATAAAAGTAGGCCTAGATATGTGGGTTGTGCTGGAAGGCCCATGTGTTTAAGCTCTTTTTAATCTTTTTATTATTATTTTTTTATTTTATATATACATTAAGAAATTAATAAAAAAATTTATTGAACTAGAGTAAGTCCGTAAGTCGGATCATAGATTGAATGTGTTAATTCGCAATATCCTAGTTATTATTTGTTATTCTTTTTTAAAATCTTTTTATGCCCCTCAATTTTATTTTATTTAAAAAATACAATTTCATCATTTGTTATTAATTTGTTATTAATGATCTAAAAAATACAATTTCATCATTTGTTATTAATGATCTATTTTTTTATTTTATTTAAGTTAAATCTAAAATAATGCAATTTTATCATTTACTATAAATTGTCTATTTTTGTTATCTCCACCCCACGTGCCTATTATGATTTTTTATTATTTAAAAAATTGTTTCAAACAAAAAAAATCAGCATGCTCTTTATTATTGTCATATAATTAAATAAAAAATAATTTATGAGATAAAAAAATTTATTGAATTTAATGATGTGCATAACTTGTATTACGAGTTTGTTTGGTTCACTCGATTTTACATAGATTTTTTTTTAGTTAAATGTTGTTTTTATATTGATTTCTTTCTTCAATATTGAGTTAATTTAAAATTAGAATTTTTAATTTTTTTTTAAGATTACTCATATGAATTTAACAAGTTAGTCTAAATTAACCTAAGTTGATCAAATATTTTTCTATCTTGATATTAAATAAAAATATTATTCAATTCATAATTAAATCATAATTAAAGTCTATTTGTTTTATGAGACACATTATCAATTTCTAAGTATTTTTTTCACTTCGAAAAAGCTTTGTTCTAACCATCATGTTCGAAAAAGCTTTGTTCTAACCACCATGTCGCGCGAGATGTAATAAATAAGATCACTAATTATAGATTGTTAAGTTGTTTATATTATAATATAAATAAGATATGTAACAAATAAATAAATCATAAACAATAAATGATAAAGTGGTTTTTCTTGTTAATTTTAAAAAGTGGGAATTCAAAGTTCAAACCCTGTAAATTAGGGTTTTTCTTGTTAATTAGTCAATGCTTGATCTATTAAAATCCAATTAGCTAGATTAATTTTAGTAGTTTTTGCATAATTTGACATGTCCGGCCCAACAATAAATATATATGTTTTCTAGACATTTTAAATAATCTGAACTTATTACATTCCATTAAATATTGAAATGGTGCCTTTTAATGCCAGAAAAGGTGCCTGAGAAAATATCATCAGCTTGCTAGTAACCCGTAAACCATGCTTATCAACAAGAGGGGGAGAAAAAATCTAAGCATTTTTTATAATTTCTAATAATAAAGTTATTAAATTTCAATTTCTTTTTTTTTTTAGTCATATAAAAATAGTGCTCGATCTTGGTCACTCTTGTCCAATAATGCATAAATCTTTCGATGGAAATATTCAATTATGATATTGTTCTTTCATATCTTCCGAAGATCCGCCATAACTTAAGAATATAGAACCTTCACCAATTTAATATGCTATCTAATATTGGCGAACAAACATTTAAAAGTCCCAATTACTTCACCGAAAAAAAAGAAAAAGGAAGCAGGATACTTTTTTTAATATGAATGGCACCAGACAATATTGGTAAACATATTCATTCACACATCATAGATTTTATAGAGAATTTTTGCGAGCTAGAGGATAATCATATTGACAAGGTGATCGAGACCATGGCTATATATTTAGGCAGTTGGATAAGAAGAGTCCATGGCTATGCCACAGAGACCTTCCTCGGCATCTACGTCTCTCTGCATCCTTATGTATCCTTCCTCACCCCAGCTGGTGCCCCATGAATTCTTGACAAGCCAATATTTGGTACCGTCACTAGTTTCGCCATAACCAACTGCTGTAACGCCATGGTCCAGCTCAGTTCCACACTGTCCTGTGAAAACACCACTTGAATAGAATTGAAAGTCAGAGCCTCCTGCATCAATGGAAACAGAAATTGGCTGATTGGCCACAGCCTTCAATAATGCTGCCTCGCTGTTAGCCGGAACACTTTCATAGCCAGTTATTTTGGCTATGTGGGATGCCTCCTTTTTTGAGTTGCAAGTCCCATCTGCTGCCTGGTAAGGGTAGTTAGCTTCAGATGTGATGCCATGGTTCTTGATTATGAATTCGAAACCATCTTCCATGAGACCACCCTCGCATCCTTGATCCTCACCTTGGGTGTCGCAGTCTACAAGCTCTTGCTCAGATAGGGAGACCAATTTACCTGTGGTAAGTTGATTGATGCCCTCGGTAGCTGCTACGGTGGAAAAGGCCCAGCAGCTGCCTGTTTTTGTTCCAAACAAAATCAGCACAACAATGATGACATTAATTCATGAACATGCAAGATCTAGTATTTAGCATAAAATCAGCGGCAGGGGGCAATGTTTGGTTCACTAATAAAGCTTACCACACTGGCCTTGGTCCTTGATAGGAGTAACGGCACCTTTCTTTCTCCAGTCCATGGTGGCAGGAACAGCGGTAACATTTTCATACTCGAATGATGTTACTTTCATTGGCCTTGTCTGAAGTGGCCTCCTATAGCCATTACGGGCGACCTTGAGCTCTTCAGTGGTTAGGTCTGCAAATTTATTAACACTTAGCTTATAAGGTTTGTTTCCAGCAGTATTGAACGATTCTATGTATTCAACATTGTCCTTGAATATCTCGAACCGTCTTTCTTTCTCTGCAGCATCTGCATAGACCTTTCCAAAAGTTGCCATCCATTGCTCATGCCTGGCAGACATGGATGGCTCTTGGAGCTCCCGAGATGCTACTTCATAAGCCCACGTTCCCAAGATGAGGATAAATGCGATGATACATTGCCTTTTGCATATCGAAACCATGGTTTATCTAGATGATGTAGTTAATCTGCTTGAACTAGAAATGAATGAGCTGCACATACGCCGAAAACCTCTATATATAGTATGCTAATGTTCCTCTTAGTTTGATTGCTTTATGAATCTATATGCACTTGTTTAGGAAGATGAAGACACCTCCCGTGCTTAGATCAACCGGCAAATTGCATTTGATTTAGATGGCCTGGTAGTGGTGTACCGTGCAGTCTGCTCTGATATGTGGCTAAATATTTTTCTCAACTATCTAAATGTGTTTTTATGGTACAAGACAAAAAAAAATAACCTAAAAGAAATGATTTTTTAGTATTTAATAATTGAGTTGAAAGTAATTGTAGTCTTTAGTCTTGGCAGGATCATGCTACCTCTAACATTGTTAATTTTTCGATAATAAATCCAATCAAAATACTAATTTCTTCCTTTTCTTGGCCATCATAGAGGACAGATGACTCGCCTTAAGAGTTGTAATTTCTTTCATAGGGTAGCATTAAAAAAAAAAATTCGTACTTTGAAAATAAATCCCTTAATAAGATAGTTTTAGAATAAATTTATATATTTTAAAAAAATGAAATGTAAAGATGCCTCATTTGTCCCCATTCTTTTTATTTCCAAACACTAATCAAATGCTATCCTAGGAGTTTTGGAAGTGTTGTGAGTTTAGAGCATTAAAAGTTTGGATTATCAGTTGTAATTTATCTCTTCAACCAACCAAACATATTAATGTTCATTGCTGTTTTCTTGTCCTGTGAAATCCCGTGTTAAACACTATACTAAAAAGATTTAATTTATCATCTAGATGTGTTTATAATTTGGTTAATTGTTTACTGCAATCTGATGCTAATTTATCTACAAGCATAGGTATGCTTTCTTTTTGTTTTATGCTTCTGGTCTCCTTTTCACTCTAATTTTTCTCCTTGATGATAGGTGTTTGAAGCCAATTTTCTGGCTTATTAAAAACAAGTGTTTTCAGCCCTTCAACTTATATATATAAGTTGAAGGGCTGAAAGCACTTGGTGTTTTCAGCCCTTCAACTTATATATATACAAGTTGAAGGGCTGAAAACACTTATTTTTAATAAGCCAGAAAATTATTAACAAGTGCATTTTTAGTGTTCTTTTTAACAAAGATTTGTATTCAATGTTTAATGGCATGGACATGTTGGAGGGGCTTTAAGATGAAAGATGGTGATAATAGTTGGAGATTCCCTCAACAGAAACCAATGGGAACCTCTAGCTTCCCTTCTTCATTCTGCCATATCTTCTTCTTCAGCTCATATTGATGGAAGCAGTGTCTATAAGGTCTTCAAAGCAAAGGTAAGATTACAATATTTTACTCTGTTTCAAATCCTCTAGTGATTCTTAGTAGGAGATTAGTTGAATTATAACCATTTATCAACTCGAGAAACACTTGAAACGTAGGATTTTACTCCTGTTACCGGAGTTTTGTTGAGCCCATTTTAGGAGTAAAGAAACGGGAGCAGAGTTCTAAGGCTTCTTGACAAACTGTCGCCCTTAGCCCAAAAGTGGCGGGGAGACGATGCCATGGTTTTCAACAGTGGCCATGACTTGGTGGGTTTATAGTGGGAAGCTCAAGCCGTAAGTTTCTAGTAAACTATAATGAATTTGAAAGACAAATAATGTCAAAGTGGATGTCAACTTTTGCAGGTGGGGTTTGTTCCAATAACAAGGAAAATTAGCAGAGGAGATGACTGAATCTGCATTCAATGAAGGCATTAGGACTTGGCCTCATTGGATCAATCGCCACCTTGATGCGACCAAAACAACCATCGTTTTCTGTGGCATATCACCACAACACCAGTGTTACAATAAAACACGAACCATCATGGTTGAATCTATGTGTGCATTTCCTGACCCAGCAAAAGAAACTATTGAGAAAACAATTGGAAGCAAGATGATCTCAGTGAGATACCTGAACAATACCAAGCTATCAAGAGTACAGAAGAGATGCACATCCAGCTTTGTATGCAAGAAAGCAACACGGGCCTTTGAAAACTGATCTGCAACAGCAAAAACAAAGGCTCATCGTGGTACATGGAACAAGCTCTTGCATGTATCCGTGGTCTTGGACACTGCAATTTCCTCACATTTGGCTGTTTGACATTCAGCAAGACTTGTGATGTGTCTAGGTTTATTATTATCAGATCATTTAACTTGTTATTAGTCTGCACTATCTTCATCAATTGCCTACAATCTAGGTATCCTCCAGAGCTGTATTGTGCCTTGGTTTTAGAATTACTAACAACAAATTTCAAGAAATTCACATGTAGCAAATCTTGCAGCTCTTAAAACAACTGAAACTTCATGGAGGAAGGAAATAATCAATTCCTTCAAGTGGTTTGGCTTGGAACTCAAGGCATTCACAATACTCACAGGCCATACAAGGTAAATACTTGTGTCCCCATGATGCGAGGATATCATAAAATAACTAAATATAACTTCACAAATTTCTCCATTATAGATCAGGGTTTTTTTTTTTTTTTAATCTCTGCCGTTTACCGACTTCAGCACTCGGGAAGAAAAGAATGCATGCAGAGGGGAATAAGGGTTGAGAGAAACAAGGCAATCATTATTAACATCTGGCACAACATCCTAATCACCCCATTCAACATTTATATACACGTACGGATGCGTTACTAATACTAAACACTACTGGTATCTAGACAAGCTCCCATTCTGATTCAGAGGGATCATGAGAAGAGGATCTGTTTGCTTCCTTTATAGGCAGAGTTGCCCTTAAACTTGTTTTACCCTCTTCTTGATTGGATTTTGGATCCCTTCTGAACTGTACAGCAAGCTGCTCATATTCCTTCCTCACTGACCTCTTTCTTGAACCAAAAACATCCCGAATCTTCTTCTAAACAAGAATGTTTAGAGAAATATTTTACAAGGAGAGAGAAAGCAAGAATGTTCATGATCGATCAAGTAAATGGAGTAGAGAGGTTACCTTGTAAGGCTTGTTTTTTCCTTCACGAGGAGCATCAAGTTCAACTCCATTCATCAAAATACAGGTTTCCTCAAGCTGAGCCTTGTCTATTTGTTGGATGATTTCCATATCCTCTTCAATGAGGGCACCATCTTTGTCTGAATCTATGCCCCATTCATCTGAACTTCCAGCAAGTTTAGACCAACATCAGTGAGTATATAAATTAACAAGACAATAGGAAAAACCAGTGTTTATAAATCATATATACAGAATGAAAATTTGGAGAAAATGGACTTTGGAAAATATAGATGCCTAAACAGGATTGACTTGAGAAGCTGTTATTAGGCCAACACACCAACCCCGAGATTCATGCATGATCACTTTTTCCATGTTTTTTTTTAAATTTTTGTAAACTTAATTGTTATAAATTTTAACACCAACCCCGAGATGCATGCATGAGCACTTTTTCCATGTTTTTTTTTTTTAAATTTTTGTAAACTTAATTGTTATAAATTTTAGATTTGCAAGTTTCATCTGGCATCATGGAATGTTCATTATGAATTCAATGCTTTCAGAGACGACTTAACATTCACATAAATAGTGCTGATAATTGAACTTTGTTCTCTCTTTCCATTTGTTTTTCCGTTAAATGTTAGAAATTTAATTAAAGAAAGAGACAAAGTTAAGAGAGGTGCAACCTATTTTTAATCTTAATCATAAGCTGTACTGTAGCCAGGAATTCCAATTCATGACAAATGAGTATTTCAACAGAAATAAACAGAACCATCCAAAAGAAATAGACACCCTTCCAGACACAATCAGAAGTAGAGATGCAATGACTTCCAGATACAATGACGTTCAGGTGTCTACGCTCTAGAACCACTCATCTCTGTTTCTATAATAACATTAACCTTACCATTCCTTATCAGACTAGTGAGTCAAAGATAGTCATGGTAGGCCATAAATTTAAGGCCAATCCAAGTACCCTAATAAGTGGTCCACCAGTCCCTCTAAAATATTTAAGCAAAACAAAACATACACACATATTTTACCAAATAAACAGAGTACTTGCATTTTCATGCAAGCTTGATCATATGAATGAACAAATTGCTCAATCCTAAATGACCGAAAAAACAGATCCCTGAAACTTATAAAGATAAAAGCCATTAATCTGAAAATTAAGTAAAGGCATTAATCCATCAAGGCTTCACCAGAATGTGATCCTAGAGGTGAGCATCGAAACAAATGCTATCCTCCAGCAGTTTGCATAAAAAAGCTGCCTCAAAATTCAAACCCATACCCTTGTGCTTGCAAGGCCTGGACATTACCATTTGAACACAAGCAATGGAGGCTTAGCCTAAGGGATTAATTTTTCAGGAACAAATATTCCAAGTTTTGATATCTAACCACCATTAATGAGCTAGAATAAAAATTCACAACTTTTGGACACGAAGGACAGAAATATGGGTTTAGCAAAGGAAAAAAGAATTTTACACAATATGGGTGGGAAGGAAACAAGTTTATCCCTTTTATCTATTTTCAAATGTAAGATCTTGAATTTCAGAGACTGTGGACATGATTGGCTACAGGGTAAGAGAGTTAGATACTACATATAACAGAAATTAAGATTTGTCAAATGGATATAATCCATGGAATTACACTCAACCATACAACACTCATGAGCACCGCATAAAATGAGGTACTATATTAACCAAAATAAAGTTTATGTCAATCAATCCATTGTGTTTGAAAATTCAAATGAAATAATGTAAAGAAACTTATGTCATGATTGACACTGGATAATAACTGGAATCAGGTTTTATACAACTTTTTCAATGTTTAAACTAGGTATAATGGCCTTTGTCTAATCCAAAACATCAGGAAACAAAGAACATGATCAACTGTGGATACATGAAGATTTATGTACCCTTGTTGCAGTATTATGTTTGTACAATGCTAATGTAGTAACCAAGAAAATAACAGGAAAAAAAATTATATAATGCTAACAGCTAAGCAGATCAATCCTTCCTTGAAAACACAACAGCCATAACTCAAGAACATTACACCAACATCTGTGCTACAGAAACAAGATACGAATATACGCTATTTAGCAGTCTTGAGAGTGCACAGATTGCCAGGTTGAATGGGAAAGAGAGAATTTTTTTTTGACATCATTATATCTGCTACATGTATTTTTAGTGATTGCATTATATCTGCTGCATGTATTTTTAAGTGCAGAAATGCAACAGAAGCATACCTGAATTAGACACAAAATCCTCCTCGTATGCAAATTTGTTAGTCTGCATATTCCCATTTGCAGAAAAGTCTGTCATAGAAACCAACCCATTGTTCAAACAAACACCTGCAGCTGCCAACAAGAAGTCAAAAGAGAACATTCTACAAGGATTGGAAAAAGTAAATAATCAGAAAGAATGGTGCAGAAATCTCACCATTTGATTCTTCTAATAGGTTGATGCTGGAAGGCCTCCTTTCTGTTCCTTCATGCTTGCCAATTTCAGTGATACTACCCATATCCAATGATGGTTTATAGAATGAAATATCAAGCATGTGCTCCCTAGCATTTTCAATCTCTTTTTTACTTTTTTCTATGGAGAAATGCTCTGTAACTTCAACAGACCCTGGAGTTATAAGTCTTGCATTCCAGTCACAAGATGCTTCCAGATTTTGATCAGAATGTTCTGAAATTGTTGAGCATCCAATCAGATGTTTACTCGAAGGAGTGGTGATCCCTGATGTCTCTTTTGGAGACACAGTCTTGCAATTAGAGTTTTCATGCATACCCAGGTTTGATTTATTGGACAGACTTCCTTTACTATGTTGCCTTGAAATTCTTCTGATAGAAATCCTTTCCCGTACTGGGAGACGGTCAGGACCATTATCAGTAACCATCTTTGAATACCCAGTCAACATCCTCAAATCATCAGCCTTCTCACATGTTTCTTTCGCACCATCATCTGTTTTCAAGTGGACCCCAACATCAGCTGTTCCCAAATCTACAGGCAACTTAGAGACTGCCCCATTTGCAGGATCCTCTGAATCTGGAGAGCACAAATCTTGAATGACATCCGAATAGAATTTCCTCACATTACCACTAACAGTCTGCATCTGATTTTCCACATATTTAACTGCTTCCTGTCCAAAACAACAACCAAGCCTCAATCCCAAATAATACAAGTAGCCAGAGGAAATAACTAGCTTTAGACAAGTCAATTACTCAATTCCCAGTGACATATCAATCAAGCCATCAACAACTGGATGGAGAAAATAAATAGGTAACACCCGGAAAGGAAACACACATCAAATATAAGAGTTCAAAGGAGATATCATCATCAATCTCTTTCCAAGAAATAAATAAAAAATGGTAAAGGCCAATCTCATAAGAAAGCCACAATAGTACAACAGTAGCTTTGGAAGAAACTGCACTGTTCTTGCTGCTTCCAGCTGCCAACCAGTCTCCCATGTCGGCAGTTGAGGAATACAGCCCTTGGACTGGCCTTGAGCTATAAGTTATTAGTTTCAGGTCAAATTATGTAAAAGGAGATACCTCGCACATAATTTCTTCCACTTCCAACAATCTAGCTTCAAACTTCTGATAAAAATCACCAACCCATGTTATCCCTTTCAGGTCCATATTGATCACAAATTTGCCCTGCAGCAACAGGTGTTAGACTTCTTCCAGTTTGTATCTTAATAGAATGATTGCAATCCTCTCAGATTCTATTTTCTGCCAGAATTTAAACAAATATTCAGTTAGTGGGGGGAAAAAAAACCAGCTCCCTGCTCTTTTGCCTTGACTATACTCTTCAAATAACCTCAATTTTCACTCATTAAAAGAAAGAAATATAAAAACAACTACAGAAACAAACATCAGCACAAAAAAGAAAACTGCAGAAGCAAACTTTACATCAATAATTTAAAAGATTTTTTGTTTAATCTAAGCTCAAAATCAAAACCTTACATCAATAATGTATTGGACCGACATAAAAATTATATTAAATTCTTGCACCCGGTTGTATAAACATTATCCATATAAATCTATACACTTAACACACCTAAAAGTCTATAAATTTGAAATTCATTTATAACCCTCCAAGCAATTCCTTGGACATAAGAAGATAACTCAAAACGTGGAGTGTCAATTAAGAGTTATTGTTGTGGCGTTCAAATTTCCCTTAGAAAAAAAGTAGTACACTTACCTTATAAAACTGGTCATCGATAAAAAAAAATAAAAAAATAGTAGTAAAATAAAATAGATCAGTGCATAATACTCACCTAAAAAACCAAACTCAAAAAACAAGCATGAGAGAAAAGAACCAAACTTCAACACAAAAGCAGTGCTTCATAAAAGTTGATGATCAAAGAAAAGAAAACCCTTTTGAAGAATAGCTAATTTTGAGTAACCCTTTCGAGAAAAAGCAAACAGAAGAAAATAAAGACTGTAGACTTTGAGAATTAAAAATATGGAGAGAACTTACTTGGTGTAAAAGGCCAAGTTAGTGATGCCCAGAAGCCTAAACCCCCCGTCTCTCTCTCTTCCTTTTTTTTTTTTCAAGTATCAGAAGCCAAAACCTCTTCGATCATCCATAGAAACACTTTAAATAAATAAAGCTCCATTTGAGCTCAGACTTCAACAGTTCTACGTGGACCCAAAACTCTTTTTTATCTCTTTATATTTTGAAAACAAAAAGAAGATGAAAACGAAAAGGAATCAAAGATTAGACATGAAAATTGAAACGGCTTCTTGATTGAAACGTGTAAGGAGATTAAAAAGAAGAAGAAATTACTAATTTCTGAAAAAGTATGAACAATGGATTGCTTCTAATAACTTTCTTGGTTTGGTGGGTCCCCATGAAAATGATAGCTAGCAACTTGCAACTTGGTTGTGTGTACCATGAATGAAATCCAACAAGATAGAGTTAGTTGGTACTTTGGATCCAGTTCGGCCTGTTAGAGAATCTCCTGTCGAGCCCAACTAAATATTAACAAATAAAAGAAACAAAAACAATGAAAATCTTAATTGAAAAGTCCACTTACTCGTTTGTCAATTAAATTAATTTCAAATGATTAAAACTGATTTAAAAAATAATAATATTATTAAACAAATAAAATTATAATTTAAAAATAAGCAGGGAAACTTTTGGGAATCTTGAACGAACAACAAATTAGGCTTTAATAGTTTTAACTTGGAAGCAAGAAATCTTCGGAATATATACTGTAAAAGTCCAATTCTTTTGCGTAGGTTGGTGTAACAAATTTTTAGTTCTGAGCTTTAAATGATGGCATTGACCAATTGGTTTAACCAATTTGAAGGTTCATTCGTAAAGAGAGAGACAATAAAAACTTATGATCAAAACTTTTCAATTAGGAGACTTCCTCAAACTACCTCATGAACTGGATTAAGAAAAAATTAATTCATGAAACAAACTACCTCATGAACTGGATTAAGAAAACATTAATGTTAAAAAAAAATTAATTCATGAAAAAAATTTTATTATTATTATTATTATTAAACATAATCTTTATATATATATATATATATATATTTTAATGAATTAATGATGTGCTTTGTTATTCTACTTTTATACAAATCTTTTTATGAATTCTATATATAAAGAACTACATTTATTTAAATTTATATACTTTTATCTATTTTTATTTTTTTAGTTAAGTAACCATATGTTCATCATTCATGTATTTAACCGTTAAAAATAGGTTAACAGCATGCTTGTATTATTACTATTATTATTGGAATTTTTCCTTGATTCTATTCAACTAATTATTTTAAACCCTATGCCACTTGTCAAAAATCTGTACATTAACTTATAATAAGATCATTACTTGAAAAATCAAACTATATTATTTATTTTTTCAAATTAAAAGATAAAGGATTGGAATGCAAAAACAGGACAAAAAAAATTAACAAGATGACCTTTTAATTTGGTATTTCCCCCCCATAATTTCAGGCTCAATTCTTTCCAATAAAAAATAAACTCACTCACCACAGATTCTGAGCCCCAAGAGCAGTGATCCAAACATTGTGAGAACATTTTTCAGCTGGTACCATTATGAACAGAGCTTGAGGGTTAATTTTACGGATCTTGACTGCGCATGAGCCCTCTTATAATTAGGCTGCATTTCAGAGAGAGAGGTAAATCAATCTTAGCAGCATGATGAGGTCGGTTAGGTATCTCCACTTCCCGTAATATTTACAGCATATTTCACAAACCATGATAACCAAAACCCAGCTGGATCTCTATCTAAATCCTTGAAAACACCAGTCCCACAAAAACAAGAATAAAATCGAGGAATTTTATTATAAACACGTCAATTTGTAGTCCACATCAACCAGCTGCCTGAAAATCTCCAAAATCATCATCTTGTATATCTTGTGAGCTTTCATTGTCAGGCAAATGTTGTTGTTGTTCTGCTTCATCCTTCGTCAAGCATGGGGACTTTTCAGTAGAAGTTCCTTCAAGAGTAATTTTTGGTGGCAAGTTTGATGGAGAATTCTGTACACTTGTAGCAGGTGAAAGCGGTGCTGGGGGAGGCGGAGGCGGTCTGATACTAAGCAAGGGTTCTTTTCGACCACTGTTTTCCTCCAATGACAGATTGTTCAGACCCTGCTCAAAAATCTTGGACTTCACACTACCTCTAGGTTTCTGTCATACCAGAAAGAGTAAATTTCATTACAAACATTAGGATGCATAACGTATCTATACACATTTGGGAAATGAGGATGCCAACGAGCTTACATTTTTTATTTGGAGTACAATAGTTTCCCCTTCTTTTAAACTGTAATCCACCGAGGAAGTTGTTTGAAAATGCTGCTCCATCTCTTCCGCAGTTTTCTTCTTGTCCAGATATCTTTAATAGACAACATAAGAGAATGCCTACATTAATCAACTTTATGCAAGTGGGAATATTATCTCTATATGAGAATAAACTGAATGCATTAACAGCTCAAATTCAAAGAATCTGTGGGGTGTGATCCTTGTATTGAAAAGGTACAAAATGCACTTATGGGTTTTAACATACTTCATGTGATCGTGCAGTGCTGCCTGGAAGTCATAAGCTTCTGCTCTTTCTCTAAATCCTATGCCAATAAATGCATGCCTAAGGCGACCACCTGCATGATTCCAAAAAACTAATTTAGTAAAGAAATTGAAAAAGAATCTGACTAAAGGAAAGGAGAATAATGCACACACACACACACACAAAATCTTCCCTAAGAACAATTTTCATAAGAATCAAAGTCTGTTGGTCAATATCATAAAATCTGAATATCAGCACATGACTGTGTGTGGAGATCTTTTGCTTAATCATGAATAGGTGAATAAGAACCCATTAAATGCAGGTTTCTGGGTTCTTTCAGGACACCATATGAAGAACATCAATGCATCAAGTTATATTTATCCCAGCCTTGAAGAACAAATTTATCACCATAAAGAGTGTTTCAAATAGAGTTTGCACACATGGGATTCTTTTTAAAAAACAGATAACAACAACAGTATAGAAGTAGAATCTTCAGTTAATGTAGAACTTGAACCAAGAGGCAGGCATGGTAGCTCACCAATATTTTCCTCTATTCGAAGAACAAAATATCTGCAAAAGAAAAGACATCCTCTCAAAACACAGTTATATGGGAATTCAGTTAGAAGCTAAGAGCCAACCTCAGGTTAAACAGAATGAATTAACTTTATGAATATAGGGCATATTTCATTCCTCTTATCAGTAGAATCAGTGATGCAACAAAGATATGCTTAAGATTCAGTGAGAAATGGGCTTAACCTGCTGCTATCAAGTACAGGTTCCACTGGATGTAGATCCCCATTTCTCAAAAATGCCCGGGCATATAATTCACCTATATAAATTAAATCAAAGCATAAGAGACACAGCAAAGTTCATCAAACAAAGACACTATATACCATTTTCTGCATCGTAGCGATTCAGAGATAATCTAACCTGTGGTTTTATCTTCAAGTCTGATAATGCACTCTTCACCCTTACTAATGACTTTCAAAGTCCCTTCCCAGGCCCATTTGTTAACATCCCATTCATCAGCCCTGGAATACACTTCAAGAGATATAAATATTCATACAATATGTAAAACCAAGTTTAAGCAGCAGATATAGTCCATAGATTCAACTAAGCAATCGCATTGTCTGACTGGCTACATTTGATTGCAGGAAAAAACATAGGAAGGATATGAAGTGACTGGATTTTATAACAGGTTGTGTTTATGAAGGTGAATTTAGATATTAAGTTTCTTTTAGAAATCAAACTCAGTACTTGAATATAATTTTCCAAACCTAAAATTCCCATGCATATAAGAAAATCTTTCTAGTAATTTCAGATGCTTTGTTGTTCTGCTGTGTATCTTTTATTTCTCAAAAGGAAAAAATTCATTTTGTCCACAATTCCTCTTTGAAAAACTCTTTGTGCAAGTATATCCTAATTTGGTCAAGCGTGACAAATAAAGTCCAAATCCTAACTAGGTTGATGGACACAATTTCTACTAGAGGATCTGAGCAACAATACAAATTGAATAAATTAACTTCTGCTTAGTTCACAATAAGAAAATAGCACTTTTATAAAATGAATATTGTATGAAAGACATCATTTATAAAATTTCTGATCAAAATCTATATCAGGCATCATAAAGACAAGCTGAGAAAAAACCTGTAAGAAGCAGCACTTTTCCTAGGAGGTATCTGCAGAAAAAAGAAATGAAAGTAGCTTAGCAACTGTTATCTAGTTTGAATTGGCTTGATCTACAAAAAACTACATTATGTGTGATTTAGATCACACAGAAAATAAGTGGCAAATTATATGATGCAGCTGATCAGTACGTGTCGTGTAATCATTTGCCTCAGTGACATAATACAATACTCTGGGTGGTTTAAAAAAACAAAGAAAGAAGTAAATAAAAACAAAAAAAAAAAAGGATCAAATTTTGATGGATTTGCAGCTGACTTCCTACATAAACAGCCGAGAGCAGAAAGTTAGCATAAATGTTAACATATTGGAAATTTGAGTTCAATTAAAAGTCTAAAAGATCATATCAAACATCTTAGACTTGTATAGATATTTGAACATGTAAACTTCCATACATCTGCAATACGTATGAAGACTAGAAAACAGATATGTACAAGAAATTAATGCCATGGCAGCACTTTAAAACATGTATTAAAGAGCAATGGGAAAACAGGTATCAGATACATAAAAGCAACATGACAATATGAACTATGAGTCTTTTACTTCCAACAGAAGGACCAAGTCATAGGACCTGTGCTTTAGGGAACAAGATTGTAAATTTTCAGATTCAAACAAATTAAGGAAGTTTGACTATATTTGGATTCTAACCAACCATAATCAACTCCCTGTTAGAAACAAAATGCAAGGAAAAGGGAAAGGAAGGCGGTCAATAATAAAGACAGTATACTGGAAAGGGGAGAAAATAGCCCTTTCCTTGGCCCTTAGTTGACATGATCCAAAAACATATTATCAAACTAGAAATATAAGTTTTTGAGATGCCCATGCACCATTTAATTCTTTCCAACAAATTAAAATTTTCTATAACCAGATCTCTCTAAATCAGCCTCATTCCTTTAAGTATCAGCCCGTAATTACTTCTAGGTGCAAGATCTGCAGCTTCAGACTTTTAGATACCACTTCTTATTTGACCATGATAATATCTGCCATGGAAATACCACTATTTCTATTACACATCTTTAATTGCAAATGACACTGCTAATTCCCACTATCAGAATATGAACAACAGAAAATCACTAATAAAGACAGCCAAGATTGTCTCTTCATAGATTTTGCCCTATCAATTATTAACACCGTCAATACTCAGTCCACAAGTACAAAAAGCAAGGACCTTTAATCAATGATGTTTCTTTTAGAACAGTAAAGCAATCCCCAAAAGCCCAACTGAGAACTTCTAAAACACAATTCACATAAATTTATCATATTTGATACAGTTATCTTCTTGCAACTCATCAAAAAAAGAAAAATGCTGCTGATTGCCACTTGTTCTGACGTTTCAATTCTTGATTGTAAGACAATTCTCAACAATAATTTTTCCCACTAAAATGAGCAAAACCCAGATCCAAATTCCCACTTTAGTTAACTACAACAACTGAAATCTAAGTTCTGTTCTCCTATCTGAAAATCAAAATTTCTTTTAAGGACAAGTTCCTGGGAAAAGGAATGGCCTTTCAAGGCTGGTCATACACAAAAAACTCAAAAGATCATTAATTACCACAAATCTCAAAAACCCATTCGCAAAATCACAAGAGAAATCAACTATACATAAATCAAAAGACAGCACAGCACATGCACACAGATACACATACAGAGAGAGAAAGTTACCATATAAACATAACATTCAGAGACTTGAAAGAGAATGAGCTCTATAGCTTCAGTTTCTTCACTCTCAATATCATTCGGTGCCTTCTCTACTTTCTCCATGATCTCACGAGAGAAAGATTAAATTTTGATACAGAAACAAGGATAGGTTAAATGAAGATGTGAGCTCACTGAGGTAAAGTTCGGAGCTTTACCGGAATTTAAGAAAAAAGAATACAAGGGGGTGTTTAAGAAACAAGGAAATTGAGTTTCAAGAGGGAATTTGTCTGTGGGTTTTCCCCTGCTTGTGCAATGACAGAGAACATGAGTTGCAAGTGCAAGTAATCTGCACCGTTAGATTGGGTAACCTTTAATGTATCTGCGCCATTAAATTTTAGGTCAGATCGAGGGCTGTGGTTAAATATTGGACGGTCATGATGGGGTCAACATGGGAGTTTGGTGTAGTAGTTGCTTGATTTCTAAGGAAGCATCAGTGGTTTGTCCACCAGGAATATCCAACCTAACTGGCTTGACCATGGAACGTGCTGTTTTTATTTTCCAAAGAGCATCCGGTTTTCGAAAAGGCTTTGATTAATTCAGATTCGAGTCGCTTAGAATTATAAAGACGATAAAGCGTTTTTTTACCGAGTATTTAACATCGTTATATTTTCAAGTCTGTTGTTTTTGTATTTAAAAGATATTTTTAAAATTTTAAAATATTTTATTTTAAAAAAATTAATTGTTTATGTTATCATTATTTTGATTCACCGATATTAAAAATAAACTTTAAATTAAAAAAATATTATTTAAATATATTTTTAAATAAAAAATATTCTCAAAAATAATTTCTATCACACAGAATCTTAAGCCTCGGCTTTTGTAGATCTCTTGAATGACTCTCAAGTTTGTGATTTGATGATTGATATATCCATAACACACAGCACAATTACACAGATAAATCTACAGTATGCTATGGTGGCATTGGAAACATACCTGAGGAATCTTTAGCTTCGGCTGCATGAGAGAGCAGAAAACACCAGATTAATAATGATACAGCAGCAGGAGAGTTATTATGACTGAATTATATAGCCATGAATGCTTACTGATTAACCTGACACACCGCAATTGTGCCTCCGGGGCAAAGTAGCCTGAATGCTAATGGTAGTAATAGTTGATTAATAAAAAACTTTACAAGCGTTTTATTAAATAGCAGTTGTTGTTAATAAAACTGTGTTTTTTTAATGGTAATTGAGTCAAAATTACACTATTTTTTAAATTCTTTTCTCTTATGTTATTTCCCAATTCTTTTTTTTATAGGAGAGCCAACAATTGAGCCTCCAGAGCGAAGTAGCCTGGATGCTTCCTGCAGAATTTTTACTATTGCTCTCAGGAAATTCATGAAGCTGCATGTATTTCAGGGAGCTGGAAGCATAAGTATCTTCGTATATTACGCACAAAGAGCTTTTCGAATACAAATCAAACGAGCTTTCAACTACATTTGGAAACCAATTGCTGTGAGGGTGATCTTGTTATCAGGCAACATGTTATAAACCAGTGTTTTCCTTTCTTGATCCACAAATACGTTTCCAGAGTTCAAATCCTGATCAATGCTTGAATCGTAAACAAAATCTTGGGTCCTTTATTAATAAATTCCCAAATGTCAAACTCCAACAGCTTTATTTGCTTTCTTCCGAGGCTAATTATACTCCAGTCTACCATGTACAGCTTTAGACTATTGGGAATGCATGGATGGCCACTGAAGAAAAGGTATCGTGTTTAATCAAAACTTTCATTGCATTTCCAGAGCTTTGAGAAGCATACAGCTTTACAGAACTGCACATACCACATATGAAATGGAAACAAGATCAAAAGTTGGGATGGAAAGCCTGTGTCTTCCGCCTTAGCATGCGCCCATTTAGCAGGATTCTTTCTATGGATAATTCTGTCTTCTTTCCCTTGAATTTGCTACAGAAAGAAGAAAGGCTCCAGCTCCTGCAGGTTGGGATCCACATCCACATACGAAAAAATGAGCAAGTTTCAGCCAAACAACTTGGGAGCATCTTAGCTCCATTGCTCATATGTACAGGACTGTTAAAGTGATCTCGTAAAAAATTGAAGATCGAACTTACGGCGACATTCGCAGAAGGAAACTTATCAGCCAGAAATCATGTGCTCACCTACAGAGCATCCAATATCTAGAATGTCTCTTATCATGGAATTCCCGGAGTACTGTAGATGATGTTGTTCAATTGCCTGAAGCCAATTTCCACGCGCTAGCTTCTTGATTTGCTTCATCTACTGCAGAAGCATTAGGCATTGCGCTCCTCACCATTGACATGGTTGCAGCTTCAGCTTCAGCTGCAGCCTCACATTAGACATGTGACTGCAATGGGATTGTCCTTTCTTAGATATTTTACGTTGAAAACTATCAAAACTACAAGATTTAACCTCATCGCGTATATATGTCTCAAGAATTATCTCTTCTTTTATTTTCAGTTAACAAATTTTATATTATCAAAAAAAGCATCTATAATGCTGATATTTTTTTTATTTTACATTTGAAATTAACTTAAAATCCTTGGATAAATTAAGTAGTTTTAAACTATAGACATTACTAGCATAATTATGATAGCGTAAAACAACTTTTAACAAAAAAAAAAAATTTAGTTCTTTTCGTGATTATTAAAAATTAAGATAAAAATTATTTTTTAAAATATTTTTTATTTGAAAATATATTAAAATAATATTTTTTTTATTTTTTAAAATTTATTTTTGACAACAGTATATTAAAATAAAAAATATTTAAAAAATTCAAAATTTTAAAAAAATACACGACTTCTTATACGTACTTACCCTTTTGTACTGGATCAATGCTTCAATCTCACAGTCAACATTGCCTTTTCTAGGCCGTAAAGTTGGCCCATCCAAAAAGATTGATACTAATGTTTTTTAGCCATTTCCTACAGTTTCACTTAATAACATATTTATTTTTTATTTTAAAAATATTTTAAAAAATAAAATTTTTAAATTTTTTTACTTTAAATTATATTTTTTAAAATTTTTAGATCATTTTGACATGCTAATATTAAAAATAATTTTTAAAATATAAAATATATTATTTTAATATATTTTTAAATAAAAAACAATTGCAATCACACAAATTAAAACATAAATAAACTATTTAAGCAGCCTCTAAAAAATATTAATTCAACAAAACTGTTAATACAATTATATTTGGAGTGAGATTATTTTTCTCTTTTTCAGAATAATTATTTGATAAAAATATTTAAATAGCATATTTTGTTGCAATACCTCTAATTAAAATGGAGCGTTCTTGTATTTTTAGAAAACATGGATAAAAGATGAAAGGAAATACAATCCCCTTCATATAAATATGGGATCCATGAAAAAACTTCACGTTCAATCACATATTTTTACGAGAGAGTAGAATATAGCTCTCCAGATAACTAATAATTTATGATATGATTTATAAATTAATGACATTCTTAATGTACATGAAAAAACAAAAATAATAATCTCTTTGAAATAAAAGAGTACTAAATAAATTCAGAGAGGGAACTAGTAGGATATTTTCTTTCTTGTTTGACTTTCTAAATTTAAATCTTAAAATCGACACTTATAATAATATATTTGTAATGTATTAAACAATTTTAATACTAAAAATAAAGAACTTTATCATTATCTATTAATTTAAAAATACCACATTAATTGCGCTTATAGATGCCAATAACAGCAAGAAAGCAGTTGGGGAATATTGTTAATAATAACCTTGAATTCTCAAGGAAGTGTTTTGTTTTTTATAGTATAACTGTGTTTTAAAAAAAAAAATATTTTAAATTAATATTTTAGTATTTCAAAATTATTTTAATATGTTAATATCAAAAATAAATTTTAAAAAATAAAAATAATAATTTAATATATTTTTAAATTAAAAAAACTCTAAAAAATAATTATTGCCACAATTCTAAATACTATCTGAACATTTATTAGCAAAGGAAGGGCTATTAATTAATACACTACTATAAATATGAACCAAGGAAAAAGATTGATGTGGGCATAAAAATTCAAGCCCCAAAGTTTTTGATTTTGTTTTAGTAAATAATATAGTTTAGAGAATTATAAATATTACAAATATTATTTGTAATTTTTTAAATATATTTATATTATAGTATGGAGTATTTTTTATTTAAAAATATATAAAAAATTAGTTTTTATATGTTTTTTTTACATTAGCACATTAAATCTATCAAAAATATCTTAATAAATATTAATTTAATATATTTTTTTAAGTAAAACACAATTTTTTCACTGCATCTATAAATAAAAACTACATCACTTCAAACACTCATTAAAAACAAATATCATAAAAAGATTGTAACTGAAAATTCACCAGTCACATGGATGACATGCTCGAAGCCTCGAAAAGACCAACCCCACACTGGGTCAACGGAGACGTCACCTGAAAAGCAATTACTTACGTAATTTCTTGAAACTGATAAATGTCGTTTCACACCACCTCATCCTCCAAGACCAAATGTTGTTGTGAAATTTTATATAAGAACAACTGAGACTAGGCTTGTAATCAAGCATTAGCTTATGCACTAGCGTGTACGAACTAGATCCTGTGTGGTGTGTTAGCTCATCTTCTCTTCTCTCCTTTTCTTTTTACTTTCATTTCTCAGTCTTTTCTCTTCATTTTTTGTATACTAAAGCTCCATGGAACTACCAAGAATAGCTGCCAACTCTGGTAGTTTGAGAACTCGATATATCATCGAGACAAAGAACCTTTCTTACAAGCTATGCGGTCAAATCGATGAATTAAACTGGCTTCTCTGGAAGAAGACGGCGGATGATAACGCGTACATTTTGAGGAAAGTGAATTGTGAGGCACGACCTGGGGAGATAATGGCAATTGCTGGTCCAAGTGGGGCAGGAAAGAGCACACTGTTGGAGATTCTTGCTGGTATAATTCCACCTAGCAGAGTTTCTGGTGAAGTTCTTGTAAATGGGCAGCCGATGAATGCCAGATGCTTTCGAAGGTTATCGGGGTACGTAGCACAAGATGAAGCGTTTTTCCCACTTCTAACAGTCAAAGAAACGCTCATGTACAGTGCTCGCCTCAGGTTGCCAGGCAGTTTCCATACAGCTGCAGCTATAGTTCAAGAATTATTGAAGCAACTTGGATTGGAGCACGTTGCCAATGTGAGAATTGGCAGTGAATCAAACCGAGGAATTTCAGGTGGTGAGAAACGTAGAGTTTCTGTAGGCGTAGATCTTGTTCATGATCCGGGTGTTCTTCTAATTGATGAACCAACATCTGGATTGGATTCAGCATCAGCTCTTCATATAATTCTCTTGCTCAAATCTATGGCTATTAAGCAAGCTAAAACAATCGTTTTGACCATCCATCAACCTGGTTTCCGCATTCTTGAGCTGTTTGATAAGATTCTGTTGTTATCAAATGGAACTGTTCATCATCATGGTTCCTTGCATCTCCTCAAACAGCGGCTTAGATTTGCTGGTCATTTCATTCCTAGGCATGTTAATGTGCTTGAGTTCGCTATCGAGATGACAGAGTCCCTGGCCATGGAAGATAGTGAAGCAAGAGAAACAGAAAATAGTGATGTAGCACAAGATGAAGAGCTTACCAGAAGGAATCCTAACCGATACAGCAAAATCAATGTGCTTGAGTTCGCTATCGAGATGACAGAGTCCCTGGCCATGGAAGATAGTGAAGCAAGAGAAACAGAAAATAGTGATGTAGCACAAGATGAAGAGCTTACCGGAAGAAATCCTAACCGATACAGCAATATTGAAGAAACTATTTACGCCAATGGTCGATTCAAGGAGGTTTTAATACTGGGTCAGAGATTCTCCCATATCATTTGCAGAACCAACCAGCTCTTTGCTGCAAGAATACTACAAGCAGTGCTTGGTGCGGTTGTTCTTGGAACTTTATTCATGAACGTAATGAACGATTCAAAGAGACATAAACTTCAGACTCAAATTGGGTTCTTTGTCTTCAGCCTCACCTTCTTGTTGTCATCCACAGCAGAAGGGCAGCCCATTTTCTTGCAAGAAAGAAGAATTCTAAAGAGAGAAACCTCAAAAGGAGCTTATAGAGTTTCTTCTTATGTTGTATCAAACACTCTAGTTTTCCTTCCGTTCCTTTTAGTTGTCGCTATACTCTACAGCACCCCAGTATACTGGCTGGTTGGATTGAGAAGGACAACGGATGGGTTTCTCTACTTTTTATTGGTGGCATGGATGGTTGTTTTGATGTCAAATTCATTTGTTGCATGTTTTAGTGCTCTTGTGCCAAATTTCATCATGGGGACCTCTCTGATTGCTGGCCTAGTGGGGTCGTTTTTCCTTTTCTCTGGGTATTTCATACCGAAGGACGACATGCCCAAGTATTGGATCTTCATGCATTATTTGAGCTTGTTTAAGTACCCTTTTGAGTGTTTTATGATAAATGAATATGGAGGAGAGGAGGGTAAGAGGAAGTGCTTGAAGAATATAGAAGGATCCTGCTATCTGTACGGGGAGGAGTTTCTGAAGCAACAAGGTGTTGAAGAATCAAATAAATGGAGTAATTTAGCAGTAATGACAGGTTTCATTCTTGGATACAGACTTCTTTGCTTTCTAATTCTGCTGTGCAGATCATACAGAACAAGAATTTAAAATATTTTCAGCAATCAAATAAGAAAGCTCATTCAAGAATTATTGATATTGCAAGAGGATTTTCGGGAGAAGCTATTCTTTCTTTTTATTCTCTTATAGAAATCATTCAGAACCAGATTAAAATAATTTTAAGCAACCATTCAAGAAATATATACATCAACTTCAGTTCTTGGCTCAACAAGAGTAACCCAGCTTCCAAGGGGCTTCAACCTTAGCATCCAACTTTCTTCTGATTTCAGGCACTCAAAATAGTAATTAAAGCTTGACAGGGTGAGTTCTTCGTTCATCTTTTCCCTTGAACATCTACCTAGCACACATTTATTGCTCCGTTTCTGCGCTAACATATTAGGTGGGAAATTAAGATTGCAGCAAATAATCTTACAGGTGATCAATTGACATGAGTCTTTGCTTTTTGTAGGATTATTTTTTATGCATCGACCTTCAAAAATCTTAATTCTAAATAATAATATGATATATTTTGAATGATTTTTCTTAGTAGAGGGTGGTCACTTGACACCCTTAGCGATAAGCTATCCTCGGTAATTAACACAGCTCTAATATCAAGATCAACGGATGTACACAGAAACAATATTGGAAAGAAAGAGAACGAGTATCACTGTAGAACAACTTTAATTCAAGATTTTATTACTTAATATTTCCTTTTAATTATTTTGTTGTTCATGATTTTTAAATAAATCTCAAAATGATTTGAAGATCAAGAAAATAATAAAAGGCCTAAATAAATTAAAAAAAAAACTAGCCGAATAACATCTTTTTAGGCCCGATTTGAAGGTATTTTGAAGCTCAATTATACCAAATCAACCCGTTTTAGAATGGATTGGAAAAAATTGAATGCAATTTAACATTTGAATAAAAAGTTATTGCTTCTTTTTTCTTTTTCCTTTTTTCTTTTCCTGCTCCCAGGCCACTCACTCTACTCGGCCTATGCCTCTTCTTCTTGTGCTTATTCATGTTTCATTGCTTAGTTATAACAGACTCACAATTAATTGATACATAAAATGCGTGTCCAATGAACATTCGACGTTTGATGCTTACCTACACATGTTTGAATGGACTCTTATCATATTCATATCATGTTGAAACTTAGGATACCTCCCATGCGGTTAATATTTAGCAAATACTGAATTCCAGTGCTTGACTTAGCGATAGAATTCGAGCTTTGATGTGCACGCCTGTCACCCCCGCGGTGTCTTATATGCCTACTGGGTTTGCAGGGTATTCAGTGGGTCGTGGGGATTAGTCGTGGTGCGCGTAAGCTGACCCGAACACCCCACGTAATTAAAAATAATAATAATAATAATATTTAGCAAATATTATATTGATGACTTACGCGAAGTAATTGTGGGCGGAACAAATTTTATTTCAATTTGAAAAAAAATTAAGGAATGATTGTGTTTTTAAAGGAGTAAGAGAAATTCAATTATTAGATTAAACCTTCATTAATTTGATAATATAATAAAGAATTAGAAAACAATAACAAATAAATTAAAAAAATATATTGCACCGAGTAACTCTCATTAACACATGAAATTCATTAGTTAACAAATAAAATTGATATAATCTTATATAATGATTGAATTATAAAAAAAATATAAAATATGAATATTAAAAAATAATTTAAGTCAACTCGGTTAAATCTTTCAACCCATGACCTGAAAGGGTAACAAAAAATAATTTAAGTCAACTCGGTTAAATCTTTTAACCCATGACCTGAAAGGGTAGTAAAATCCTAATCAATCAAATATTAAAGGATAAAATTAAAAAATAAGGTATCAATAAAAAGAATTAAAAACAAAATAAATAGCAATTAAAAAAATAAAAATCAAATCTAATATAAAATAAAATAAAATAAAAATCAAATTTAATATAAAATAAACTAAACTAAAATATTAAGGAATCTATTTGAAAATATAATTTAATAAAAAATAAAGATTAAGTTTGAAAATTAAAAAAAAGGGTTAAATTGGAAGAAAATTTTAATTTTATGTTTGAAAATTAATTAAATAAATAAAAATAAAAATAAATTAAATTAAATTAAATTTTAAAAAATAAATTAAATGATTGGTTTGAAAATATGAGATGATTGACTTTGAAATTGAGAGAGAGGGGAAAGAAGGAAGTAAAAAAAAAAAATGGGCACCAGAAAAAAAATGGGCACCAGCACAAAACCTTACATGTTTTTGCCACACATGCCGCTTAGAAATGAAGGCAACACTATAAGGATTAAAATGTTATTGTGCAAGCTGAAATTTAACTTCAAAACGATGTCGTACATTATATTTAAAAATCACGAGAGAATCCATATGTATTTGTGTTAGCTTCATTTATCGTTATCTTTTTAATATTAAATAATATTTAATTTATACCAAAATACTGAACTTTCCATGGTCAAACTAAAAAATTACAAAAATTAAAAAGATAAAAACACCCCTGACAAAAAACAATTATGATTCAAAGGTATTATTATAATTTTACAGTGCAACTAAAATTAAAAAGTCAAAAGTGCCCATGCCAGTCAATGTTTAAGTTTTTTTCTAATTCCACTATGCAAGGAACAACAACATTGGTTTGAAAATCCCGTCTGGTTCAAGCAAATTTGAGGCCGAAAGCGAACTGAGTTAAAAAAATAAAAATAAAAAAAACTTTGTATAACCTGATAAAATCCAATAAAAATTCTTGTTATAATTTTTTATTTTTATTAAAATAATATTATTTTAATTAAAAAAAATTGACCCAAACAACACGTTAACCCCGTCAAACTTGAAGTTCAGAACTTGAACCGGGCCTGCCACAAAGTTGGATTTGAAAAATATGCTTTTAAGTAATGCATCATTTGACAAAATATGAATTTGATAAATGAGTCTCATTCTTATCATCCTACCATCATCTTGGAGACGAATCAGAACTCGGACTTTAGTGGGGGATGGCATATCAATCGCTTAATTCTTATCTGAGTACGGCGAATAAGAACTTGTGATTGCAGACAATGCCTCGTATCATCCCGCATGGGAATCTTACGTGAGTGCGGTGTAGGGAGACAGAGCCTACGGTAGTGAGATGAGCATTGAGCAGTAGTGCTATCATAGCTGTGGTTCATCTTTGATTTATATATTCACTCTTGTCATCGTGAATATTCTCTAGTTTTGTACCCATTCATTGTTAATTGTCGGCTTAACATATGGCCATGGAGTTTAAGGTTAATTGTCTCTCTTTGCCTCGTAGAAGTTGTAATGTATCCAATGATCATGTTCTCATCCGATGACCTGTGCTTGCTTTGTTCTATCAGCAAGAAAAATATGTTCTATCATCTTTTTCTACCAGTAAACTTGATCGTTTGTTCTGATCGCAGGTTGGTTACTGGTCGACTCTGATCTTCCCGATCAGTAGAGAATTTAGTTTGAGACTTGTCTGTGCTCATGGATCGCGAGTTGGATTAATTTAAAAAATATATATATGAAAAAAGAAGCAAATATGTTGCCAACATGTTTCTTAATAGAGAAATAATTTAATTATAAAATAAGTTTTGATATAGATTAGACAACATCTTCTTTTCATTGGAGATCATTATATTTTTAAAAAATATATTAAAATGATGAGATATTAGATTCATCTTAGCCAATTTTAATTAAAATATAAAATTATAAATTTCAATTTTCAACACTGATTCATCTTAACCAATTTTAATTAAAATATAAAATTATAAATTTCAATTTTCAACAACCCAATTGAAAAACGGAATTGAGTTCATAGTTTGGCTCTCCAATTTGTCTGCTTCTGATCATATTTCTCGGTTTATTAGGCATAAAACCACAATTTCAGTTCATAATTCATCGGTTGAAAATAACTTCAACGAGATGCTTTACTTGAAACACATTCTTTTATTATTTTGCAGATCCAAGTTTATTGAAAAGGCATGCAGGGGGGCGTTCGACACCATTAATCCAATTTTAGAACATAAAAGTAGGTCAATTTAGATTAAACAATACGCTTACATCTACAGGATTTCAAGGGGTTCATCCATAAGATCAAACCTTCTTATGATGCCAGACACTCAAATCTAGTTATAACTCGTTTGAAATACACATTCTGCTGTTACTTTTATGACAGTCTGCAGCTTCTAAAGCCATTTTAACTCTCTTTTCCCTTCCATTTCCCCAAAAGAAATACACTTTCTGTCAATCATTTTTCATTTATTGAAGACCGTGAGATTGGTAACATGTATGTTCACTCACATTGAGCATATGACACAGTGGAGCTCTACAATGCTAAGCATAAAAAGAGACTTGACAGCAAATGTAAATGTTCAATGCCGACAAAAATAACACTGCTGAAGCACTGTGGCAAGCAAAAGCTAAAAGCCAACTTACGTTAATTATTAAAACTTCTGTCGAAGATGTAATTGAAATAACTTCACAAAGAAATTATGTTGAGATAATACACATTATAATTACTACACCATGCTATCAATAACTTTCATTACAACAAGTGTAGCACGTCCAGCTATCTATCTGTCATGCAGAGATGAGACGCGTGTAAATCTACGATTCTCGTTTTCAGACAGAACAAGCCAAACATGCAAGGAATCAACTGCAGAGATCCCCAGAAGAAGATGATGAGAACGGCTGCAACAAAGCAACCCTTCTCCTCTTATTCGAAAGCGTGGGTTTTAATGAGAATTCCTGCGAGGCAGAGAATTTGTCAAGTACAGATCTAAAGGCCTCGTGGACGGAGCCAGCGAGAAACTGGCGTACTTTGCTATCACCACCGAGCCCTTCTTTGCAGCTGCTCACCACAAGAACGTTCATCATCCTGCCCTCCAAAGTCGCAATCTCTGCCCTCGTTATCATCAGATGGAGAGCATCGAGTGCTTGTCTTAAACCAGACAAGATTTCAGGCTTGTAATCGCAACATATAGATGCCCTGATTAAACAAGGGGCACTGCACAAACCATCCTCTTCCTCTTCCTGTTCTACTCTCACTTCATCAATATCCAGTGGCATGAGAAGGCCTTCACCAGCTCCTGCTGCCTGGATCTTCAGCTCCTTCAGGTGGCTTATAACTTCAGCAAGCAATGATGCCTTGTCCATCTGAGTGATTCAAATTGATTAGTAATTCAGCAACCCATCTCAACAAGCCCATAAGCTGGAATCTTTACAAGATCATAACAATCCAGCTCTTACATGGCCAAACAAGTCCATCAAAATATCAAGATTTATTTATCAAGTACTCCATGGATAACATTCATTTATGATCAATTTCAATCAAGAAGAAGTAATGAGAAAAGTTACCAGAAAATCATAGCAGGTAATATATGTGTTTTGGGTGATACAACTGCCAAGAACTAATTGATAACTAATCATTCTTATATAAACAACTCAAGTACATTCACCAACAATAGCATCCCTAACATTGAACTTGAATTGTAATACAAGATTCTTGAAGAAATTAACAAATTCAAAAGATATCAGCACAGGCCTTACAAAAAATAAAATTAAGCAACTCGTGTTATTACAGTAAATAATAACCACTTTCAATTACATTACCTGATCGTTCGCCAAGTTTTGTTCTCAAGCTTTAAGAAACAGAATTCATTAAAAAAAGAAAAGAAAAAAAAAAGAGGCTCTAAGAACTATGATTCAATTCAACTCAAACTTTAACATTACCAAAACAAAAACAGCAAATACCTTGCTAGTACCAGGTACTAGGCTCCTAAGTGTGTCAAGATGTGCATTAATCCTGGCTCTACGCTTCCTCTCAGCCTCACTGTGATTCCTTAAAGCAGCAATGCTTTTCTCAGCCGACACTCCTTTCCTCTCCATTCTCACGGTAGCCTCCACAAGCTCTCCTCTTTCATTATCCAAAACCAAAGATGAAGTTGAACGTGACCAGTTTCTTGTTTCGGCTTGTAACCCAGAATTCACCAAAAACACATCACTCATTCCCTCACATGCAGAGGCCTGCACCCTTGCTGAGTTCCAAGAACAAGGTTCCATAGCCAGTATAGGAACACTAACAAACTAGAGAAGGGTATTGATGTAATTGCCTGTTGACAATACTAATAAGTGCAACTCCCATTAAAACAGAGAAGACAAAAGTTTGGTCTTTAGAATGTGGTCGTTGCTTTGCTTTGTTGTTTAAAGGAGAGGCAGGAAAAGGGTGGGTGGTAGTACAGGTGGAATTATTTGAATAGTTGGTCGGACCGTATTTTTTATCGGGCACAAATCCACACAACAATTAAACTTTTTTTTGGATTGTATCATAGTTAAAAACTGTTTTGATATAATAATATGTTGCAAAAAAATATCTAGAAAAATAAAATAAATTATTTTAAATTATAAAATTATTGTACATAAAATTTAATAAAAATAAATTATTCAGAGAAATATCAAGATTTTAATGATTACTTAATAAGATAAATCTAATAATATAAAAAATAATTACAAATAATAACTAAAATGAGCTATACAAGCAGTTTAAAAGTAAATAAGCCTAGCACCTTTAAATAATTCATGTGGCCTCCTTTATTTACTATTTATAATTTTTTTTTATTTAGATAAATTTGTTTCATTGAGATTTTTTTTATAATTCTAATGATATATAATTAAGACTTTAATACATTTTCAGAGTCTCATTTTTTTATATATTTTTTTCTCTCCTATCTTTTCAAAAGCTATAAGAAAAAGAGAGGAGATTGAAAAAACAAAAAAAGAAAAAAACTTGGAGGCATACTAAAATTATAATTGAAAAGGTTTTGACAAGATAAAGTCGACAATACCAAAAACAATTACAAACCAAGATTCTTAGATCTAACATGGACGTTAGACCCAAGACATTTAAAGTATTTTTTATATTTTTAATATTTTTTTACATTTAAAAAAAAAGTTAATATTGATCCGCTGTGGAGCACAAACCAACATACTAGTCCTTTACTTAAAAAAAAATAATTCCTTTTTTTTCACAACCTTATAAATTTATAATCCTTTCTAACACACACCTCATTTTTATTTTTTTTATTTTTGCAACTTTATAAAGCATATTTATAAATATGATTCATATTATTCTTTAATACTTCTTTAACTGAAAGTTTTTTTTGCTTGAAAGTTGTATAGACTCATATTACTCTATACTATTAATTAATTTTAATTTAAAGAGATAATGAGGTTAATAAAATTTGAACTTGTGATTATTTGATAAGCAAATATTTGATATTAAGTAAAAAAAATATCTTAATCCAAAAATTTAAACTATTAAGCAATGGCATAAGATGTAATTTATATTATTTTTTTAATAAATATTACCTTAAATTCAAAATATTATAAAATAAATTTTAGGCCTATAAAGATTATTTTTTATCTAGTTTAGGAGTAAACAATCTCAACAATCTTATTCTTTAACCTATATGAACAATTTATTATCTAAGCAAAAAATGATAGACTTTAAAGCCAAAAATTTCTAGGTTGATGTTGTTTTATGACATGTAATTAACGCTAATAAATGGTGTTTAGCTTAGTTTTTCTAAATCACTTTCCTTAAGTTTATGCTTTAGTTTTTTTTTCTACCCTAAAGCTTAGATTGTGTTATATCATAAAGAGATTTTGTCGTATTTTCTAGAGTTTATGGGGCTTATTTAAAACTAATTAAAATGGTATTGTTGAAATTTTAAAAGATTAATTATAATTATAATATAGATAAAAATAACACAAAAACAACAATAAATATAAGAAACAGGTAACTCTTCTTAATATAGTTAGCACGTAAAATTTTAATTTAAAATTTTATTCTTAAATATTTTCTCCAATAAAAATTTAATATTATAGCTATTTTAGATTGATTATATACTAGAAAAAATATTCTAAACAAAGTTGAAAAAATAATAAAATAATATTAAAAGAAATAATAAAAAAAGAGAGCCTAAACTAATAACAAAAAAATAACAAATCTTGAACAATAACTTCTAAATTTTATTATAAGTCATTTTCAATATCAGGTAACTAATAAATTTTTATTTCATAAAAAATAAAACCTTTAAAATATCTTAGCAAAGATTTAACTCAATCAAAGCCTGTATTGCATAAAAAAGAAATGGAAATGATAACGAATCACCTTTTTTTTTCGTAGCGCTATTTAACTATTATTTTTACCCTTTATTTTCTACAAACCAAAGGGATGGTATAAGCTTTGCTATGCATTGTGATAACTTTGGTAATTATTTCAATTTAATGAAATATCATCTCCTATTTTATGTGTTATATCTCACATTCTGTATTTTTACATTTTAGATTTAGTTGGTCATTTTGTTTCTCTTTCTCATGTTTTTCTCCTTTGAAGAATTGTGATTTTATCTCATGCAAAAGAGGCAAATATTATGAAAAAGTTTTTTCTCACATGAAGCCAAATAACACCCTTGGTTTTCCCATGGATTTCTTTTTAGGCATTTGCAGTTAATAGGACTTGATTTCCCAAAGAATATCTGTGTGATTATTGTGTGTACTAAGGTAATGGGTTCATCTCTAAGGAGACTTGTATTCCAGGCAAAGAGATCAATGGTGCTGGAATTAATTTTTATTTTGGATTCCACTAGGTTATTATTTGTCTCCCATGATATCAAAGTATTGTTAATCAAGAGTTACGAGTTTGATCTGATCTAATCATTTAAATTTTTAAAAAATATGCATACAAGCACACACATTGACCTAATATCATGCATTTGTGTTTGTTTGATCTCACTAACTCTTCAGTTGTCTCTTGTTTTATCTATGCATAGGATGTAGATGGTAGAGCCATAGATATTACTTTGAGATTATGAAATGCCCTTGGTTCCCTTTTTAAATTCGCCACTACACTGGAGTTGGAGTAGGAATACAAGAGTAACATCTTTGGGGAGTGAGGTAAGTTTAGTTCCCAACATCATTATTTATTTTTTCTATAAAGTTTTTCCCTTTATGATGGTTTATAGGTATTTTACTTGGTGTGATTCATGAAATTGTAGAGTTCTTCTTTAGACTGTATACTGAAATGGAATGAGTAAAGGTTTGTTGATATAGAACTTAGAATTCATATTTCCCTACATATGTTTAATTAGTTAGATCCGTGAAAGTTATATTTAGGATTAAGTCTCGTTTCATAAAACCAGCTCTGATACTATGTTAAAATAATTTAATTAACACAAAAATAAACACAAACTTGAAAGAGAAGGAGACTAGAATTCTCTTTAATTGATTTGTATTATTGTTATCACTTTAACCTAAATACAAAGAACTTATATATAGGTTAAGTTGAAAATACTATTATATCCTTAATAAATAAAATAAGATAAATATATTATTTAATAGTTTTGACTATATCCTCATCCAGTAGGCGGTGGTAGCAATGCACATGACACTCCTATTAACTGTGATCTTATAAGTAACTTCCATTAGATCTAGTGCATGGAGCTGTTAAAATATATGTCCAATTGAAGCTTGCTACCGACATTTTAGCTCCATTAGATGCTAACTTTGTTCAACCTGAGTTGCATCAACTAATAGCTAAAACACTAGTTGTTTAGCTTAAACTAGGTAAGATAAATCTCCATATAGGTTGAGGGAGAAGCTTGCTTGAACTTAATATGATGTGATTTTGTAGTATTATCATATATGTCTTAATGGAGGAATAAGACATTAGTATGTATTTTTTTTTTGTTTTTTCTTGATATTAATGATATAGTTGGGCTTACGATAACAAGTAACTTTGGACAATGAGATATGAATATGTCATAACTAAATAAGAATTTACATAAATATGTCATAATTATACAATGAGATATGAATATGTCATAACTAAATAAGAATTTACATAAATGACCTACATATATATTTATGGACTAGTGGGATGAGGTTAGACCCAAGAGAAGCTTTGACCGCGCCAAACTAGAATAACTACTGAAAAGAGCCATAACTTTTAATTTGACTGTTGGATCGAGCTTAAAATTTTACAGAAGTTTCAGGATTTGATCAATTAAATTACTACTCTGACAATTAGATCTTTAGATTGTTGATAGTTTTTATGATTTTTTTTTGTTATTTTTAATTTCATATATGCTTCTTTCCTTTATAATTTTGAATTTTTACTTTGTTTCCTAGTTGAAATAGGGTTTCAAACCTATTTAAGGCCTTGTAAACTTTTAGATGATGATTCATTGAGAGAAAATAAAACTTGTGAACTTGAGGTTCTCATCTGTAATCTCTTTCGCTCACTTACTCGGTTGTCTTTACTGAAGTTTTTTTTATTAAAATCAATTTTTTATTCAATCAAACAATAAAAAGATTATCTAAAAATAAATATTATTTTTCAAAAATAAAGTTCATGGATATAAAATATCTTTAAAAATTAATTGCATATAAAATTAAAAAAAAAACTATTAAAACAAGGCTATATAAGCAAAATAAAAAATCATAAAAAGCAAGTTATTAATTGAAATATAAATTGAAAAATCACCTTTAAAAAAAGAAATCAATTAAAAAAAAATTAGAATCAAAAGATAAAAAAATTACAATGATGGTTTAAGTGACACAAATTGTTTTAAAGAAATAAGAAAAACTAACCACTTGGGTTACAACTTGACTAACTTTAATAAGTCAGTTCTATTTTCATTAGATGAAAAAAATAGATAATGATAATAAAAAATAAAGTTTTTACTAAAACAAATCACAAAAAATAAGAAAAATAACCTTAGAAGTACAAAATTAGATTAAAAATAATTGAGTTAACTTGATATATATGTAATTTTGGTAATAAGAGATGAGTCAATCTAAGTTAATTTGTAAAATATATAGCTAGGATAATAAAATTAGGATAAGCTAATAGAAAAGAAATTAAAAAAACAATAAGACTAATATTTTTAAGAAAAGATAATAGTAGAAGAAAATAAGCTAAAAAATTAATGTTAACTAGCCTTAACTTTTTAGAGAAGGAGAGAAAAAAAAACTACTGGTAATAAACTATCTATCCTACCTTGTTACGTGGAATGTGATGATGTGTTTAATGACACGATGAAAAAGCAAGTTTGACTAACAGGATACACTACACATGACTCCCAAAAAAACATGGGTATCTCCTAAAGAGCATTAGCGTAATTGTTGTTTGTCCTAAAAGAATGGATCCATTTATTAAAGGACTCTATTTAAAGCAAAGAGATCAATGGTGCTGGAATTAATTCAGGTTTTGATGTCCACCACGTAATCTTTTCCCTCTCTTTCTCTATCTCACATAGGAATATATTGTTGTGGTAAACTCAATCTAGAAGGTCAACCATCAGCCACCACTTGCAGCCACCAGCTGTCAACCAACCAACCACTACTTGCTACCAGCCACCTATCTTCACATTTAAAGTTTGAATTTTTTTAATTTTAATTTGTGTGTAAATAAGAAGCTAAGTTTATGCTATTATGTATGAGAGAGATAAGAGAGAAACACTAGGAAGAAAGAGAGGGTATGTATAAAGAGTTTTTATTTATTTTATAAGCTTTTTGTTGTTGAAATAAAAACAATGTGTTTTATCCTCTTTGAGTGTTTCAAAGCCACCATCAGTGGTTTTTTCCACCAACAATTGATCTTAGATCCCTATTCATTAGAAAACATAAGAGGTTTTAGGATATACTTGAATTTTCAAAGTTGTTAAAAACACATTTTGATCATTCCACAGTGTAGGGTTCATCCATACAAACTCATTGGTGTAAAAAATCAACTTTATCAGAGCCCGTAATGGCACATACACAGTCTACATGCCCCTGAGGAAGAAGATTACTGAGCCACACGCGCGTTATATTTGAGCTACGCCATACCATCTAAGTCATCGCCAAGCTAAGCCACTAGTTGAGCCAAAAGAATATTCCCTAGAATATTTCCTGATCGGTTCAGCCTATTTCTAACCTATTTTCAACCAAGTCAGACCGATTTCTTATTATTTTGAGCATTCTAGATCCATCTACAGTGTCTGTTTTGCCAAATTCAACTCCTAAAAGGTGATATAGTCATTCAAAGAGCAAAATAACTACAAAAAATATACAAACACTCATATCAAGACTAAAGACAATTATGATAATTGGTGTATCAGATTGAAGGTATTTCTTAGTTCATAAAAGTGTATAAAGATTGTGAAATATGGTTATGATGAACAAGAGTCCAAAGAACTAGAAGATTCATTACAAGAGGCATAAAAAAAACTTTTTAGAGCCAATAAAAAGAAAGATAACAAAGTAAAGACCATCATTTATCAAGGTCTTGATTAAGCCACATTTGAGATCATTGTTTCCATAAAAACATCAAAAGAAATATGGGAGGCTCTTCAACAAAAATACAAAGGTGCTAATATAATAAAAAAGATTCATCTTTAATCTTTGCGAGGTGAATTTGAATTAGTGCAAATGAAGTCATCAGAATCTATTTCTGATTATCACATAAGAATTATGATGTAGTTAATTAGATGAAAATAAATGGAGAAGTCCTCTCAGATGCTCGAATTATTAAGAAAATTTTAAGATTCCTAGATCCAAAATTTGATTTTGTTATTATTGCTATTGAAGAATCCAAAGAAGTGGATAAGTTGATAGTAAATGAGCTTATGAGTTCTTTGCAAGCTCATAAGAAAAAGATTGTGAAAAAAAATAGAGATAAGGCAATTAAGCATACCTTACAATTAAAGTTCTCTCTCAAGAAGGGCAAGGAGATTCCAACAAGTGGATATACCACTCAAAAATGCAATCGATAAAGACGAGAAGGATTTTTGCAATATCAAAGAAGAGAATCTTTGAATACATGATTTAGAGGAAGAGGAGTTAGAAATACCACCAGAGGAGGTCGGAGACAACAATCATTTACTCCTAGAAAAAAGGGAGACGATTATAATAACCGTGACAAAAGAAATATTAAGTGTTATAGTTGCAATTAATTTGTGCACTATAGCACTAAATATTAAAGGAAAGCTCTATTAGAGATACGTGAACAAGCCAACTATGCAAAGAAGAATGTCATTATTAAAGGACCAACTACATTATTAGTCTAACAAGGACTAAGTGAGAATCAAGAAAATATATGATATTTGGATTCTGGAGCTAGCAATCATATGAGTGGTCAATAAGATCTATTTAAAGATCTAGATGAAATTGTAAAAGGTCAAGTCACTTTTGAAGACACCTCAAAAATTCCAGTGAAAAGAAGAGGCAACATCCCAATTCATTTAAAAAATGGCAATCATAGCTACATTGCAAATGTTTATTATGTTCCAACCATTAAGCATAACTTGCTGAGTATAGGCCAATTTCTGGAGAAAGGTTACACTCTTCTTGTGAAGAACTGTAATCTAATAATTAAAGATTATAATAAAAGATTAATTACCTATGTGAAGATGTTCAAAAAATATGATGTTTTCTATAAACATCTAATATGCTGCAATAAGGAGTTTGAGTGTCATCACCAACAATAAAGAGTGGTTTTGGCATCTAAGGCCTGAACATCTAAATTTCACAAGTCTGAAAATGCTAGCAAGAAAGAAGATGGTCAAAGGTATGCCCAACATTGATCATCCAGATAAAGTCTGTGAGAGTTGTGTCTTCAGCAAATATCACATATTCAATTTTGCCAAAAAAAGTCAACTGGAAAGCAAATAAGCCACTAGAGTTAATGCACACAGACATATGTGGTACCATAAAGCCTATATCAATTGGATAAAATAGGTACTTCCTTACTTTTATTGATGATTTTAGCATAAAAACATGGATATATTTTTTAAAAAGAAAGTTAAAAACATTGAATTGTTTTAAAGATTTTAAAGCAATTGTTAAGAAACAAAGTAGTTATAAGATCATAACTGTGAGATCTGATCAAGGTGGAGAATATATAGCAAATGACTTTGAAGCCTTTTGTACACAACAAGGCATCAGACATCAAACAAC